>NC_056745.1:813744838-814044838 GCF_019279795.1 Protopterus annectens
TATTATTCCATCTCCTGTTGATGTTTGTATGTGCACATTCCTATTATTTATGTCTACAAATGGAATGCATATGTTAGAGAATGTACTTCTACGTATTGTTGTCTGCATGTGTGTATGCATATATATACCTATTACGAACTCATTAGTTATATAAAATAGCTATAACTCATTAGTTATATAAGATAGCTTATTAGTTATATAAAATTATAGATTTTGTTACTTATGTCTATAGTAAAACTTTCATAACCTAGTAAAGCATCTATTATAGACTCTTGCTAATGACTCACATTGTACTCAGATACTTAGATAGCCAATAAGAAGTTTATGAAAATGGTTTTATTGTATAACTTGTATATTCTTAGCTTGTTAAGTATTAGTTAGTGGAGCTTTTCTCCTCGGGCCTCCACTGAAAATGGACATGTATCCAGTTGGACTAGCCCGGTTAACAAATGTAAAATAAAATAAAATAAATAAATAAAATAAACTCGCTGACCTCCATGGGGCGGTCCAATTAGAACCGGGCCATCCAACCCTGGCATGCCTGGATCCATAATTTCATACCCATAGTTCCTCCACCCCACCCGTGTTGAACTTACATGCGTAACTTCCATTATCCACTTGTTATCACAGCCATGACACACCTTTACACATTGCCCTCTCCAGAGTGTTTGGGGCCCTACACATATGTTGTCCTGCCTGGTGTATTCACAGGCTCTCCCGCCATATAATATTTGCACATACTTGCATTTCCTGGGGTTATGGATTATGGCCATTTGTGCTTTACAATTTTTGGTAGTCCCAACATGGACTACTTTCCATCTGTGTGTAAAGTAGACTTAGCAATTCAACGATGTTACTCCCACTGGTAAAACCCTGCCTGTGGTGTGAGTAGCAGTGCTCTGCTCACTCCTGGGCAGCATTTTATTACATACGCTGACAGCACTATATAATACCATATTTGCTCTTGATTCCCTTCACATACATTCTGTATGCTTTATTGTTATATGTTTGCAGGTATAACATGGTCAACTGGATAGTTAATGGCACATACACCCTTGGGATATCACCTATGTCCCTGTTGGATGGGGCATCAGCTGCTGCCTTGCATACACATGGGCTAACATGTGGCCAAGGGATATGGATGCTCAGGGCCCACAGCCTAGTATAATGGTATGGTATGTGGAATACCACTAGTGGCCTGTCTGCTATGACAGACTGTGTTGTTATGTGTCCACACACATCAGTTCCATCGACTGCTGGTTGCCCCCTATGGGAAGCATTACAGTACCATGTATTCAAGCCTACATATCACAAATAGGTGAGTGCTCCTACAGATGCATGTGGACATTTTTATTTTATTTATTTATTTTATTTTATTTTACATTTGTTGACCGGAATAGTCCGACTGGATGCATGTCCATTTTCAGTGGAGGCCCGGGGAGAAAAGCTCCAAGGGTAAGCAGATACAGCATTACATAATGCCAGCATTACATATTACAAACAGACTATTTACAGAGATTACATAAGTAAGCAAGTTAAACAAGTTCCACAGGTTAGAGTTAATCCTGAGCACAAGTCAGGATTAAATTAAATTACACAGTAAACTGGTTAACAGATTTTTTACACTTTCGAGAGAGAGATTTAGCCAGGCTTGATACATTGACATAGCCAGTTAAGTGACAAATGTTGTTTGAGTCTAGTTTTAAATTGACCTAAGGTGGAAAGTAAGGTAATATCAGCTGGAAGAGTTTAAGGATCTACTTACAGAGTTTGCAAAAAGAGAGTCACTGGCTGTGTTATTAATTTTGCTAGTCTGAATTAGTAGTTTGTTAGAGGATCGAAGCAGTCTAGTTCATAGGTTCATAGGTTCATAGGTTCATATTAGGCTATATGCCCTGGGGCAATTATAAGCCTAGCCTGATTCTGTATGAATCCCTCTACTAGGCTTATAATTCTTCTAGCTGATATTGTTATAGGGGGTGATAATACTTTTAAGTGCAGGAGTATTTTCCGGATTATAGAGGATTTTATAGGCCATAATCAGTTGGTTATACTGGATTAGGCTGGGTAGTTCAAACCACCCAAGCTGATTTAGATTGATGCAATGATGTGTCCTAAAAGGCAGCCCAGTGGCAAACCTGGCAATGTTGTTGTAGCAAACTGAAAGTTTGTTAAGGACAGTCTTGTTTAAATTCGAGAGTAGAGGGGATGCATACAGAAGGGTTGAAAGAAGGTGAGAGTGAGCTATGGCAATTTTAGCTGGAGGGGTTAGCAAGGCTTTTATTCTGTAAAGTGACCCTAGTTTTTTATTGATGGTTTTGATAGTTTGGTTAACATGTAGGTCGAATTTTAGATTATTGTCTATGATGACACCTAATAGTTTTGTAGAGGGGTCAGGGTAGATTATTGTGTCATCATTTGAATTTATGGTAAAGGTGAAAGTGGTAGACCTAAGTGTTGGTAAAAATAACAGCATTTTAGTTTTTTTGGGATTTAGGATCCGATGATGTTCAGAAAGCTAGTTTTCTGTTGTATTAAAGGTGGTCTGGGTAACTGACCATAACTCTACAGAAGATGTGGCTGTGCAAATTAGAGTAGAGTCATCAGCATATTGGATACAGCTGACTTTGGGGATGACAGTATAATGGTCGTTAATGAAGATGGAGAACAGCAAGGGCCCTAGTATAGACCCTTGTGGTTCTCCAAGGGTGTAAGGTAGAAGGTTAGAGAGTTTGTTCTGCCAGAGGACAGCCTGCTGTCGACCATTCAGGTAGGATTGAAACAATCGAAGGGCTCTATTATCTAGACAGAATGTTAGCAGGGTGTGGATTAAAAAGTTGGTGATCAACCATAACGAATGCCTTGGAAAGATCCAAGAAGAGGGCTGAGGATATATAATTATTGTTGCAATTATGGTTTATGGTGTTGGTAAAGGCAAGGAAGGCTGAAATAGTGCTGTGATGAGGATGGAAGCCATGCTCAATGTCTGCCATAAGGTGATTCTGGATTAGGTGGTGCATGAGATGTCTATCAATACATTTTTCCATAATCTTTGCAAGTGGAGAGAGTATAACTATTGGCCTATAACTGGAGAATTCAGTAGAGCTGCCTCCTTTGTGAAGTGGGATTACATAGGATATTTTCCAGATGGTGGGAATTTTAGCTTCTACTATGGTTCGATTGATTAGTATCTAGATGGGGCAAGCAATAGCATCAGCTGATTTTTGTAGGTACTTGGCAGGGAGTTGATCAGCAGAAAGTGTAGTGGGTTTTAATTTTTTTGATCAAGGTACGGATAAGTGAAGTGGGGACTGGTTGGAAGCTAAATGCAAGTAGGTTTCTAGGGGTGCTACTTTCAGGACCAGGGGAGCTAGGAGGTAGTTGGCTAGCTAGGGCTTGAATTGTCTCAGTAAAGAATTGGTTAAAACTGTCAGAAACATCTTCAGGGGTTTTATCAATAGTAGCAGCAGGGATTGGGATTGAAGTTTGTCCATGATGTAGTAGATTATTTAAACCTGCCCAAAACGTATGAGGGTTATTTTGATTTACTGTCTGTAAATTACAGCAGTATTGTTTTTTGTCTTGTGAAATTGATTTTTTTGGTTTTGTTCCTGGATTGCCTGTATTTAATGTGATCTTGAGGGTCTTTAGAAGAATGCCATAAAGCCCATGCTTTGCTTCTAAGGGTAATTTTGAGTTTAGACTCTTTAGAAAGCCATGGCACAGTTTTTGCCTTGGTTCTCTTTGAACGAACAGGTGCATGCAAATCAAGGATCTCAAGGAATTTGTTGTTAAAGTATGCTACTGCTTCCTCTAAGGGGATGTGTTTTAGAATAGACAAATTACATGAGATTAGTTCTTTTTGGAATTTGACAGGGTCAAAGTTTTTATTGTTTCTAACCTTTCTGAATAAGGGTTGTTGGGAATTAATGGTTTTATGCTTAATTACATATGTGATAAGGTGATCGCTTAGGCCATCAAGGAGGGTACCAGAGGTGTACAGTTGGGGGTGACTATTTATGAGTACCCAGTCATGGTACATGGGAACAGGTGGCCCAGTCTATGTTAAAGTCTCCAAGTAGTAGGGTTTCTTGGGGGTAGTGACCTGATAGCCAGTGCAGGATATCTTCAAGTGTAGATATATTGTTACATTGGGGAATGTACATACATATGATATTAATGCATTTATTTTTATTAAGTTGCAATTTGGTGGCAAGAATCTGAGTTATTAATCTGAGGTGGTTGCATTACATTTATGGTGATATTCAACTCAGATTTATAGAGTACAGCTACCCCACCACCCTTCCTCGAAGCATGATCTAGCCTGTGTATGTTGTACCCAGGTGGTAACACTTCATTGTCTTTAGTCATAGGTTTTAACCAGGTTTCAGATAAACAGAGGATCTCAGGGGAGTGGACATCCAGAAGTGCATGCAATTCATGAACCTTGTTATTAATGCTTCTAATATTGAGATGACAGGCTAGGAGAGAGTTAGTTGGCCTATTAATTGTAGGTTTGTAGCTTAGATTGCATGTAGAGGGGGTATGTGTATCTGAAGTGGGTGGGCCAGGGTTGGGGTGAATATCACCACCAAGTATTAGGTTGAGTCTATACTTGGTGATGAACTTCAGGAATTTTTTTATTAGTTTGTGGTAGTGTTTGGATCTAAAGCTAATGTGCCTGGGGTTGAGATGTTGATAGACTGAACAAGATGTTGGATAGGATCTGGTACTGTAAGTATGGCTGAAGGTGGAAGGATGTACAGCTGGGGTGATAGTATGGCCTTTTAGGACCTGAAATCCCATGAGAAACTGGTTTTCATACAAGGTAAGGAGGTATGGTGCGAACAAGAGGGGTAGTAAAGAGGAGTATATCATTATCTTGATTCAGCTAGTGAGTCAAGGAACTGTTTTACCTAGTGATGCAACACCAGAAGATAGAGTGGTGAGGTAAAGGTAATAGAAGGGGGATGGGAGAATGCCAGATGAAAGCTAATATGTGCTATTAAAATGTAGGTAGAAGAATGGGGGTGGGTGGAATTATCCCAGATGAAAGCAGATAGGATCTAGAAAGTGGGGGAGTGGCTATAGTACTATAAATTTAGAGGTATTGGGGCAGGAGGGAATTGGGGGCAGGGAGGGGAGCAAAGAGAGCCCGAGCATAGCGAGGGCGAACGTAGCATGGCTATTGCAGTTTACAAGGTTTCCTAAGGTGTCCTAAAGCTATAAGGTAAGTATTATAGCTCTTAATGTAAGAGTCAATTTACTTAAGTTACAGGGGAAGGAGGCAAACACTCAAGTAGAAAAAAAGAGCCCTATGGCTGACCAATATGGTGACCTGCTTAATTACAAAGCACTGTAAGTGAAAGCTTAACAAATGATTTTTATGTGCAACCTACTCTGTTTAAATGCTGAGAGAAACTGGTTGCAGTCCTGTAGACACCGTTTTGTAGGGAACTGTAGAGTTTAACTAGGAAAAGAAAAAAGCAGAGATTCTAGGGTAAGCCTGAAGTCAACAACAGGCAGTTATTTTATAATAATACATTCAGAAAGGTTTGGTGGGGGGGTAAAGTAGCATACTTCAGAATGAACTAAGATTTATAGCTATGAAACCTAAGCAAGAGAGCAATGCAGTAAACAAACACTTACCAGATTTTAAAGATATATCAGAACAACTTAATCAATTGTTCAAAATTGTACAACTGGAAAATTGCCAGTAAAAACACTTCAGGTATAGCTATCCCATGTTATTCAAGTCATAAAATCACTTCTTCAATGTGTGTGTGCAATTTAAACATTAAAAACACATGCAGCGAGTAGGAGCTCTGATTATATACTTTCTCTATGTACAGGTTTAGTTTAAACACAAATATTACCACAGAAACTCAAGTAAAGTCACTAGCTACTTATTGAGCCTCTGAAAAAAAATAGAGCAGTCTGTGCAGAATCAGAATTTAGCAGCAGGCCATTCAGTTACACAAAAAACTCAATGCAATGAAGAAACATACTGAGTCACACCAGGTCAGCCAAGGGGGGAAGAGAGAGGGAAATCTTAAGCATCTAGTTTTGAAAATTATGCCTGTACTGAATTGTAGCAGTTTAACCTGTTTGAGGAAAGAGGGGGGTGTGGGAAAAGAGAAGGTAGTAGGAGTGGTTACAGGGAATACCCTGATTGACTCAAGACACTACACCAGAGGTAAGTTGAATGTAAGGGCCTAACATCTGCACTCAGCACTGTGTTATTTGCACTCAGTACTTTAATTTTAATGTTATTTGCACTCAGCACTGTAATTTCACTTATGTTTAGCAGGAAAGACAGACCAACAGTATACAATTTTGGGAATTTTTACAAGGGTTACTTGTTCAAATGTCAGGCTGTTGCAGTTTACAAGGTTTCCTAAGGTGTCCTAAAGCAATTAGGTAAGTGTTATAGCACTTAATGCAAGAGTCAATTTGCTTAAGTTACAGGGGAATGAGGCAAACACTCAAGTAGAAAAAAAAGAGCCATATGGCTGACCAATATGGTGACCTGCTTAATTACAAAGCACTGTAAGTGAAAGCTTAACAAATGCTTTTTTGTGTGCAACATACTCTGTTTAAATGCTGAGAAAAACTGATTGCAGTACTCTAGACACCGTTTTGTAGGGAACTGTAGAGTTCAACTAGGAAAATAGAAAAGCAGAGATTCTAGGGTAAGTATGAAGGCAACAACAGGCAGTTATTTTATAATAATACATTCAGAAAGGTTTGGTTGGGGGGGGGTAAAGTAGCATACTTCAGAATGAACTAAGATTTATAGCTAAGAAACTTAAGCAAGAGAGCAATGCAGTAAATAATCACTTGCCAGATTTTAAAGATATACCATAAAACTAAATCAATTGTTCACAATTGTACAACTGAAAAATTGCCAGTAAAAGCACTTCAGGTATAGCTAGCCCAAGTTATTCAAGTCATAAAAGCACTTCTTCAATGTGTGTGTGCAATTTAAACATTAAAAACACATGCAGCAAGTAGGAACTCTGATTATACACTTTCTCTAGGTACAGGTTCAGTTTAAACACAAATATTGCCACAGAAATTCAGTAAAGTCACTAGCTACTTAAAGAGCCTCTGAAAAAAAAAAATAGAGCAGTCTGTGCAGAATCAGAATTTAGCAGCAGGTCATTCAGTTACACGAAAAAATCCATACAATGAAGAAACTTACTCTGAGTCACACCAGGTCAGCCAAGGGGGGAAGAGACAGGGAAATCCTAAGCACCTAGATTTGAAAATGATGCCCGTATTGAATTGTAGCAGTTTAACCTGTTTTAGGAAAGGGGAGGTGGGGAAAAGAGAAAGCAGTAGGAGTGGTTACAGAGAATACCCTGATTGACTCAAGACACCACACCAGAGGTAAGCTGAATGTAAGGGCCTAAAATCTGCACTCAACACTGTGTTATTTGCACTCAGTACTTTAATTTTAATGTTACTTGCACTAAGCACTGTAATTTCACTTATCTTTAGCAGGAAGGATAGACCAACAGTATACAATTTTGGGAATTTTTACAAGGGTTACTTGTTCAAATGTCAGGTTGTTGCAGTTTACAATGTTTCCTAAGGTGTCCTAAAGCTATAAGATAAATATTATAGCTCTTACTGTAAGAGTCAATTTACTTAAGTTACAGGGGAATGAGGCAAACACTCAAGTAGAAAAAAAGAGCCCTATGGCTGACCAATATGATGACCTGCTTAACTACAAAGCACTGTAAGTGAAAGCTTAACAAATGCTTTTTGTGTGCAACCTACTCTGTTTAAATGCTGAGAGAAACTGGTTGCAGTCCTGTAGACACCGTTTTGTAGGGAACTGTAGAGTTCAACTAGGAAAAGAAAAAAGCAGAGATTCTAGGGTAAGCATGAAGGCAACAACAGGCAGTTATTTTATAATAATACATTCAGAAAGGTTTGGTGGGGGGGGGGTAAAGTAGCATACTTCAGAATGAACTAATATTTATAGCTAAGAAACCTAAGCAAGAGAGCAATGCAATAAATAAACACCTGCCAGATTTTTAAGATATACCAGAAAAACTAAATCAATGGTTCACAATTGTACAACTGGTAAATTGCCAGTAAAAGCACTTCAGGTATAGCTAGCCCAAGTTATTCAAGTCATAATAGCACTACTTCAATGTGTGTGTGCAATTTAAACATTAAAAACACATGCAGCAAGTAGGAGCTCTGATTATACACTTTCTCTAGGTACAGGTTCAGTTTAAAAACAAATATTACCACAGAAATTCAGTAAAGCCACTAGCTACTTATAGAGCCTCTTTAAAAAAATAGAGCAGTCTGTGCAGAATCAGAATTTAGCAGCAGGTCATTCGGGTACACAAAAAACTCCATACAATGAAGAAACTTCCTTTGAGTCACACCACGTTAGCCAAGGGGGGAAGAGAGAGGGAAATGCTAAGCACCTACATTTGAAAATGATGCCTGTACTGAATTGTAGCAGTTTTACCTGTTTGAGGAAAGAGGGGGTGGGGGAAAAGAGAAAGCAGTAGGAGTGGTTACAGGGAATACCCTGATTGACTCAAGACACCACACCAGAGGTAAGTTGAATGTAAGGGCCTAACATCTGCACTCAGCACTGTGTTATTTGCACTCAGTACTTTAATTTTAATGTTACTTGCACTCAGCACTGTAATTTCACTTATGTTTAGCAGGAAAGACAGACCAACAGTCTACAATTTTGGGAATTTTTACAAGGGTTACTTGTTCATATGTCAGGCTGTTGCAGTTTACAAGGTTTCCTAAGGTGTCCTAAAGCTATAAGATAAGTATTATAGCTCTTAATGTAAGAGTCAATTTACTTAAGTTACAGGGGAAGGAGGCAAACACTCAAGTAGAAAAAAAAGAGTCCTGTCGGTGACCAATATGGTGACCTGCTTAATTACAAAGCACTATAAGTGAAAGCTTAACAAATGCTTTTTGTGTGCAACCTACTCTGTTTAAATGCTGAGAGAAACTGGTTGCAGTCCTGTAGACACCGTTTTGTAGGGAACTGTAGAGTTCAATCTGTTTAAATGCTGAGAGAAACTGATTGCAGCCTGTCGACACCGTTTTGTAGGGAACTGTAGAATTCAATCTGTTTAAATGCTGAGAGAAACTGATTTCATTGATGACATTCCAGGAACATCTGAGCTACACAATAACTGAGATCAGTGCATATGTGTTGTAGGGTGACCTCTTCATAGTTGTCTGACATTTTCAGCACCCAGATATTTGTGGAATGCGTACATGTGCCTGAGAGATGTAGACCCCATTGCCAGACAAATGTGTATTTCTGCACACCAGTTGAACAATACATGGTGTTCGTCCACATAGTTTGGGGAATGTGTCTGTTGCATGCCAGTCCCCTGGGGGCACAGTGATGGTACCTGGGTATCTGTCACTGTATCCATTCCCTTACATTGTATGCTCAGTATGTACACACTGCTGCAGACCCAGTGCCAGCATCCACCCACTACTACTACCTATAACTTGCTGTCCTGCTGTAGGGGTCACCAAGTATGCTAGCCATATGTGTGAGGCAATGAGATACAGGTGTGGAGTACACACTCACCTAGGGAGAGTATGTCAGGAATGGTCACAGAGACCTGGATAATCTGTGAAATAACCCTGTATGACATTGTCAGACTGAGAGGGGCTCAATGATGGTACATTATGTGATATGCCATCTGTATCCACCAATACGTACTGTCAGTGTGTCATCCCTACACTGGCCCGATCATCAGGGAGCCTAAATACTTGCCACTGCCACCAGTGAGGGATGTACACAATGGCAGGATTACAAGTACATGCACATTAAAGTACAATTACCCTTCAGAGCAAACAGAGGTCACAGTCAGTGTGGGGATTGTTTGTCCCTCTCTCTCTCCACAACCCCAATAACACTCCACACTGGCACACCTATAAGGTTAACATCTCAGCAGAGTGGTCAGTCCAAAACATCTGTCACCATCTCTGCCCAACCAGTACTTCATGTCCCTGGCCAATTAGCTAACACACATACTTTGCTATTTGAGTTTTGAATCACACACACACACACACACACACACACACACACACACACACACACACACACACACACACACACACACACACACAAACATGCACACTCCTTTTAAAGTCTGGCAAAACTTTGCTACCTATGGTCCTGTCAGCCTATACTTTAAGGTAGTTCTGACTGTCACAGTCCATCTCTGTAACAGCTACTGTAAGGCCTTCACAAAGGATGACAAATTTTACTGTGTGATGAGCCTATTAGCAAAATGGTAAGTGTGACCAAGACCAAGGCTATTGGAGTGAGCTCTACAGTGTCACCATGTGCATATGCAAGTACTGTAAGAGCTGACTTAGTGCTATACAGACCTGGTGCAATGAAAAGGTGTAATAATATGTGATAATATCTAATAATGAAACAAGAGAATACTCTAACAATGTAGTAACTACACAGTTCAGACTCACAGGGATTCATGTATGACAACATTGCAGGACAGTCTACAATACATACAGGAAACATGTAAAGTACTATGTGCATAGGTTCATAGGATGATACTAGTCTATTGGCTCAGATGTCCTCATAAGCCTAGCCCAGATGTTTGCTCATGTCCCTTCAAAGTCAGCACCTGTCTCCCCCGTCCAGCTGGGACACAGGTGGGATCCCAGAGGTATCTTTTGTGTTTCCCATGCAGTCATCCAGCTTCTTCTGAAAGAAGGCTAGAGAGGTACTCTGTTAGACATGGGGAGGGAGTGTATTTTACAGTGTATTATTTGAGACACAAATTTATCCTGCCAACAAGTACTGTTCATGTCATAGACCATGTGAAGGCCTTCATGCAGACTGCACGAGTGGGGTTTGTCTTACTGATATGCTTACACTCCAGCAAGGCTGGTTTGGGAATGGCCTTGTTTAGCCAGACACATGTCACTTATGATCAGTCTGCATGACACTGAGTAGAGTGACAGGGCTTCCAACCTATCTGTATAGGATAGGTTTTGCAGAACCTGGATTTCCCTGGTCAGGAACATCTGTGGTCTCTGCAACTGCTGCATATGGTTGGCAAGGTACATGCCAAATGAGCCACTGTACTCAGTAATAGGACTGATAAGGGAGGAGTACAGGGATGCAATGGCCTCCTGGTTCCTGGATGACATACCCTTATTTGTGAAGTGGGCCATGTAGATAGCCTTCTGTAAATTGGTGCCAACATGGTGGGAAATTGTCAGGTTGCTATCAACTTTGGTGCACAAGTCGCCTCATGCCTGATTGCATGCTCAGTACATTGTTATTACTGTCATAACTAATGTGGATGACATCTACCAAAACAGGGATAATGATGCAGTCCCTGGCATTCAGTTTGAGACAATGCTTCTGGCACCAGTCATTAATTTTGGTAAGAGCCTCCCGGAGGATGCTCGCATCACTAGGAGGATGTAAGACAGTGGCCAGCTTACAGTCATCTGTAATCCTGTTCAGCCACAGACCACTGGTTTTGTCTTGGACCCCAGAACAGTGTATCCCAAACAGTAGAGGCTCCCAGACAGATCCTTGGGGTACACTGCTCTTTAAGGATCTACTACTAGGGGTGACTTCTAATACTTTGACTGAGTGGGTACTATCATTGATCCAGTTATCTACCCATCTGGTAACATACAGGTTGATGCCTAGCTGTGTAGACATATGTATTATGGCTGACTGGGATTATTGTTAGAGGCTTTGGCTAGGTTAGGTTAGGCAGTGTGCACCGATAACATCCCTTGTCCATGTATTTGTTGACTGCTTCACAGCAGTCGACCAGGTTTAACAGGCCTGATCTCCCTTTGACAATACCAAATTGTGTTGGCTCAAGCATTTTGAGGTTGCCAATATCCCTGTTTATAAGGTCCTTGATAATGCCTTCTATTGTCTTGCAGATCAGGCTAGTTAGGATGATGTGCATATGATTAACTGGGTCAGTGGATGCTCCACCTTTGTGTAGAGTGGTGACATCGGCAGTCCTCCATGCAGATGGGATAACACTGGTGCTCAGGCTTTGGTTGACTACAGTGTGTAATGGAGCTGAAAGCTCATGCCTAAGTTAATGTTGGATACAGCCAGGGATGTTATCAGGTCCCATGGAGACTTCGGTTTGTTGCCCTTGAAAGGACATTAGAGACCTGCTCCCTGATGATGAGGGGAGGAGGGTAGGTGCTGTGCATATCCTCCTTTACTGATGGGAGGACAAGGGGGCTGAGGTTTTCACTTACCTGTCTGCAGCAGGTTGGCTATATCTATGACGTATGTGTATGTGGTGTCACTGACCACCAGTACAGAGCAGATTTGGGTGTTGCCTCTGAGATTACAGGCATATGCATGGAAGGCCTTCTGACTGGCCTTGGTGGATGTGTCCAATTTGCACCCAAAGTTAGCCTTAGAGTAATTCACCTGTGACCTTAGTTGCTTGTTCAGACAAAGGAGAGATTGCTTCCAATTTGGCACCTGCTCCTTCTTGGCCCTGTACAGCCAAAATTTCCACCTATTATGGGGTTTATGTATTGCTGCTGTACACCACCAAGGTTTAATCTACCTTGGGGGAGATGATTTTGTCCAGTCAGATATTGCTGAGTCCATACACCTATGTAGGTGCTATATAGATGTTTGGTGTAGGCTTGGACACAAAGTTATAACACAGTTAAACACTTGTCCAATTTCAAGCTAGTAATTATAATCAAATGAGTAATTATTTCTGTTTCAAGGCAATACAACAACCTGTTGCTGTAGACATTTATGTCTGTTTGATGCACTGAAGCTCAGATTACACATTTGTAAAACAAGTATAGCATATTTACCAGACGTTTTGCAACTCATGTCTGTATGTTTGAGGCTTCCAGCTACTACTATTACTACATACATGATCCACAGGTAATACTTGATATACATGTCTGTTCTTTGCTAGTATGGTACACTTTGTTTACACTCTTGCAGCTCAGTCATACCTCTCAACCTGTTAAAGCAATACATCTGGACAAAGGCACACATAAATGGGGGCAAAGGCCAAAAAATAGTGACACTTTAGAAATATTGCTGTAACACACTTAGTTAATAGCAAAGTAGGTTTTGCATTCACAGAAATACTCTGAATGATATGACATCTGACATTCAAATGTATCCTATTATGTTATGACTTCAGTCTTTACTGATTTGCCAGTAATTTGCCATACAAAACACAACTGTATGAGAAAATGACTACAAATATGTGGTCAGTCTACAAAACTCCAGACAGTTGAAAGGTATGAGCTTAGTATATAACATACGATTCAACACACACTTCTGCGCTAGTTGTTTACTATGCACATATCCTATATAAGTCTCTTACATTTGCAAGACAAGCATATGTATCATAGTAGCATTCACAAGTGACATATTAATATTTACAACATCCCAGGTAGCTGGCCTGGCAGTGTCACAGTCAGTATTGTACAACAGACACTACAGTAGTAGTCATATGTGAGCTGTCCTTTGCTGGGGTGACTCAGGGGCCAGAGCTGTGCTGTATGTCACTGCAGATAGAGCCAGCAGGGATGGCCATAGGTGCTGGACAGCAACATGTCAGTCCAGCAAGTCTAGTTGAGACTTATTCTTTAACTTCCTATTTCCCATTATTGCATCCCTCCTTTTGCATTCCATTACATGCTTAATTGTTTGACATACCTGTTAAAGTGCTGCAGAGTTTTCTGTTTCAGAGTAATGTAGATGTGTAGGTTTTTGTAGTTGCAGTCTGACTTTGCATAGAAAAGTTCAGACCTGTTTTGCATAGGCAGCTTCTTGCCTTTTGTAGGTAATGCTCATGAGCAGGTGATGCCTTGTGCACCAGCTGGTGTCTCCCACTTGCTAATTTCATCCAGAACAGCTGTGTTGTCTTTCCATTAGCCAATGGCATGGCAACACAGTGCTATATCTAAGTCCTTCATGCGGGCCTTGCCCCTTTTCCTTGCCCATGAGGAGAGCATTATGGAGGTGTGGGAGCTACAGCATCACAGAGGGTAGGTGACAATAACTCTTAGAACAAGAAATGTGGAGAAAGCCCAACAAAATGGGGAGACAGTTCCAGAATTATGGACAGATTGTAATTACTGCTGTTATACAGTTAGAAAATTGCTAAATTCATGGGGTTTATCTGGACATGCATTTTCTGTGTGATTTGAAGTCTGACACTGATATGACATACGTTTCAACTGTACAGATTTCTGCAGAATGTCAAGAGGTTTGCCTCTTATGTTTGGTTTGTTCCTCAGAAAATTTTTGTTTTTGGCAAATCACTAGGATAATCTGCGGATTAAAGTCAATAAATAATGACACCCATTTGTGTTTCAGACTTCACATCCTTCAGAAAAGTTATGTTAAAACAAACCCTGTCACTCAAGCAACTTTTTTCTGTTTATAACACCATTATTTAAAATATGTCCCTATTTTTGGGCCTCTGCCCCCCATGTATGTTAGGCTTTGTCCAGATATCTTGCACTAAGGGGTTCAGAGGTATTGGATATCAATGTTTAGTGACTTCACTCTTGATATCATCCCAATGATTTAGCAGAATTCCAGAAAAGTTATGAAGAAGAGGCCATAAATATGGTCCCAAACTCTGGACATTCTGTGGAAATCTGTACAGTTGAGAGTTAGTATGTCTGGCCATTGTTAACACACTGTCAAGATCGTGTAGCAGTATAGTGTGTAAATGTTTGTTGGGCTGGGTAAGGGAGAGGCAGATGTGAGGGTCACATATCCTTTTCTATATGACTGTGCAGGCTGCTACAGTTGGTGGTTTATCAGCTGTATATGTCTGTAGGGACAGACTGAGACATGTCCCTTAACATCTCAGTATTCCAAGTACACTGTAACTTGGGGAAGTGGAAGTATATATATATATATATATATATATATATATATATATATATATATATATATATATATATATATATATATATATATATATATATATATATATATATATATATATATATAGGTGTAGTGTATGACTGGCATAGAGGTCAGTTGGCTTACTGGTATGTTGCTGTGACTGTGGTGAAATGGTTGTGGGTAGACAATTTCTCACCAATGTCTGTTTTTGCTTACAGTTACATACCTGTGGTGCATGATATATTTGCAAATGCATGAGCAATTCCCCAGAGCTGATTTGGTGTAGTGTTGTGTTGGTCTGACTGTAGTTCAGAAGGTGCTGGGTGAAATGGTTGGCAGCTCTGTGTTTTTTACCTTCTGTTACATGACTGCACTCATACCTTGCCACTGTCCAAATTTTCAGACTGTCCAGATGTATGGCTCATATTTCTGGTCTGTTCCTCATAACTGTTGTGGATGTCTGACTAATCACTGGGATGATGTGAGCATTGAAGTCACTAAATAATGACAATCATTTGTGTTTCAGAGTTGAAATCTATCAGAAAATATATGTTAAAACAGACTGTGATACTCTAGCAACATTCCAAGCTTATAAAATCCATATTTAAAATATGTCCCTATATTTTGGACTTTGTACCACCACTTTGTCAGGCTTTGTCCAGATGCCATGGACTAAAAGGTTGAGTATATATAAATATATATATATATATATATACATACACACACACACACACACACACACACACACACACACATATATATATATATATATATATATATATATATATATATATATATATATATATATATATATATATATATATATATATATATATATATCCCAAACACAACAAGACACTGCACAATAGCAGGTGCCACAGAGAAAATGCACTACAACACATAAATAACCTCCAGCACTCAATACTCTAAAATCCAATGTAGCAGAATGCAATAATCCAACACAAGAAATGGCATGAAGTAAATACTTTAATGGCAACAAGATCAACTCACAAACCGGATTTGCTGTATGGCCTCATCAGTATGAACCAGGAAATGGTGTAAACATCAGTATATAAAGACATAAATTAAAGGCACAGTAATATTGAAAGCACAGTAACATAGAACTGCCATACATCCACATTAATGAGCAGCAGCTCACCCAATATATAAATAATGTCTGAATAGCTATTAATAACTTACAACTATGATACAAAAAAAGGGTATTTCAAATTTTGACATGGAAGCAACATATGTGGATTATCAATTTAAGCACATTATTCATACCTGGTTTAAATGATCATTCATTGGTAATCAGTGTTAGTATTTGTTATCGGGTGCTGTGCTGAATATGTTTGAGGTTTTTTCATCCCCTTTTTTAGTATCATAGTTGTAAGTTATTAATAGCTATTCAGACATTATTTATATATTGGGTGGGTTGCTGCTCATTAATGTAGATATATAGTAGTTATATGTTACTATGCTTTCAATATTACTGTGCCTTTAATTTATGTCTTTATATACTGATGTTTACACATTTCCTGGTTCATACTGATGATGTCATGCAGCAAAACCAGTTTGTGAGTTGATCTTGTTGCCATTAAATCATTTACTGCATACCATGTCTTGTTTTGGATTATTGCATTCTGCTACATTGTATTTTTTTAAAATGATTATTGGGAGTATTGTGTGTATGTGTGTGTGTGTGTGTGTGTGTGTGTGTGTGTGTGTGTGTGTGTGTGTGTGTGTGTGTGTGTGTGTGTGTGTGTGTGTGTGTGTGTGTGTGTGTGTATATATCTATATATATATATATATATATATATATATATATTTATATATATATATATATATATATATATATATATAAAACATTACTGATTCCACAGGTTTTTCCCCAATGTTGGATGGCCATCCTGCATGATATATTTACTGAGGCATTTCACATTCTCACAGCTCATGTGGAGTAGTGGTAGCTGCTGTCACTGGAGTGCACAGTGTCCTAGGTTTAAGACTTGCCAGGGATGTGTATTTTTCCCCTTATGTTAAATGACTGTAATGAATGATTTGTTTGTGACTTTCAGCTTTTCCCGGTTAGGGGTCACCACAGTGGAACTCTGGTCCGCTAATGATTGGCAGTAGATTTTTACGTGTTGGCTTGCTGGGCCTAACTCACAACCTTCAACAAAGGAACGCCCATTCATGCATGTCGCCACACAGAAGACGCTCTAACTGAGAATTGAACTGGCAGCATCTAACTGTGAGGCGACAACGCTACCGCAGCACCACCACCGCAGTAATAAATGACTATAATGAATGATATGTTTGTAAAAACATTGCAAATTCCCCAAACTCAGGTAGTGTAGTGGTACATTGCTGTGATTGTATTGCACAGGGTCCTGGGTTTGAGATTTGACAGGGCTGATTATTTTGTTGCTGGGCAGAACAAGGGCTGATTGAGACAGAGTGATTAAAGCACTTTTAAGCAGTTGTAAGTGGGTTTACATGGTTTTGCATGATGCTACGTGATGCCAAGAGGTGTTTGGTCCTGCTTGGCTTAGCTTAGTGGCTCTTATTTCTGCTTAAACCTGCACTGATTTAAAAAAAAGAAAAGAAAACAGAGTGATAGGAAAGTGGTTAAATGGGAAAAGCAGTGGGAAAAACATTAGAAAAAACAGCTAGTGATGTTAAGGATGGGGTAGGAAAGGACTATAGCTCCACATTTCTTCTGCAGCAAGAGCTGTGAATGATGTGGACAATTGGGAATTTAGAGCCTCACACCACACAGGGAGGGGCATGGGTGACATACATTGCTTGAGTAATTCAAGAGTGAATTGGTTTATATCAGTGTACATGGGGGTGAAATGGAGAGCTATGTATGGAATGTGATTTTTATTTCTCGGGACAGATGCCTTTTTTTAAGGTGAGAGAGGGATGCTGGGGAAAGATTGTAGGTATGTTTGGGGAGGTAGGTTGAGTAGGAGAGGTTGCTTTTGAAGACAGACAAGACAGCAGACAGGGGCAGTGTATGACACATGAGGGGTGTAAACATCTTGGATGAGGGTGGTGGTTGGGAATCAGAATCCCATGTGCTCCCAGATGGAAACAGTGGGACTGAGATTGCCACCCATGGGCAGTCACCACTGCACCTTCACTGCACCAAAGGTGACTGTGCTGGGGCTAGACAACAGGGGCAGGCTGCCCTTTGAGTGGCACCAGGTGGGCCTTGATTTGGCCCATCCATCCATCCAACTCTGAGGAGATGACACTGCACATCATACCCCAGAACTTGCTGTGAGTGACAGGTTCCTCTCCAAGCCTGTGCAGAGGGGGGAACAGGCCCTTTGCCCTGAGGTTGCTTCACCCAAAGGTAGTGCAGGACCAGTGGAGGAGGAAGTTCCGGTTTGGGTTCCAGATGTGCTGGAGCCTGGTGCCATGGCCAGTTGAGGTGGGACAGACGGATATGCTGGGATCTGCCTTCCCAAACATGCTATGGTGTTGAGGTTTTCCAAGATTTATTGGTTAGTCATGAACACAACATGCCAAAATTAGTTATAACAGCATGCATGGGTGTTCAATTTAGCCCAAAACTATACATTTAAAACAGTTGCATAGCAAACAGAACACATTCATCAATGGAACAGCAGTAAGCATTATAACAACATGGCAGTTGCATTGATGGCAACAGGCCACCAACAACGGTATTTGAACAAGGTATGTTAATATGCAAACAATTAAATATAATGAACAATAATAGAACACAAGTCCCAGCATTAGGTTTTGAGAAAAACATACCCATAGTATACAAAAGTGCTGCTCAATAATCTACAGGTCTGCCTTCACTTTACATCGACCTATGGCCCATACCTTCTGTAGCACATATATACCTGTTAAACTGTCAGCTTGGAATGGTATGTGGCAAACTGTGACAACTCTGGGTACATGACTAGTGGGGACTCGTACATGTCAAGGTTACATATATGACAAAGGAGGGGTACACTTCACTGATGTTGTGTGAGTGTGCTACTGGCATACTTCACCTGGATTCTTATCTGTGTCTAAGGTTATTGGCAATAGTGACCACTAGCCGTGATGGTGTGACACTTGAGAGACATGTATCGGGAAGCATGCATGGTGTATGTACCTATCCTGTTGTCATTTGCAGGCATGGGGTTGGACAATGGAACAGTTGTACACAGTGTATTAGTATATGCTTCCTACAGGTACTACAAACATGTCTTTATCTGTAATACCTGTGGAGAAAATATCTGTTAACACTACCTGACTGTTTCTACAAATATTAACGATTTCTTGAGTGTAAATATGCATACATCTTAGTACCACTCCCTGGATTCAAATAATGTCTGGGTTTGCAAAAATGAACAACAAAGCTATTTCTCATCACACTGATCTACTGAAGAACTGCTCTTTCTTGTTTGACTGATTTCTGCCCAATACTGTCTTGGTTAGACAGTCTGACCTTGTAATCCTGAGATTCATGCATGACAGTTAGTGTACAGTGTATTACTCCTTTGAGATACTACAATCTGGAAAGCAAAGGTCAACACAAGGCAATGCTGCAGGAGACACACTATAATACATTACACATTACTATTCAGGGTTCAGATCCCAGTGCAGGACGTATTTCATATTTCATTTATATCTTGTTTTACAACTCCATAATCCACAGTTTTGCATAACAGCTGGTTCTCAGAACAACCTCAGTTAATGCATGCTGTCAAAGCCATATTTGCTGTGAAGAACCTGTACACATTCTATTTCTACAACATACCAGAGTAAACACAACAGTTTGTGGTATAAATATTTATTTGAGTAACATGACAAAGTGCTTTATTACTGCATATCCTGTAGATCAATATTAGTCTGGCAAACTTTATTTATTCAGTAGACACAGAACACATTATATCTCCTGGCAGTAAACAATGTACTTCTTCTTATTTATTGCACTATATACTGCAAGATAGATCTGTACTCACCAGCCTGTCAGCACAGCCTCGACAGTCTGTCCACATAGGCCTCCACATTGCTAGCCCTCCCCGCTGCAGCTGTAGAGGAAAAAACAAACATTATACATACCTATCACATACTCAGGCTAGAATTTGGTACAGCTATAGATGAGATACTTACAAACTACTGGGGTATTTTGGTCCCGAGCTTCTAGGATCCATTGGGTCAAAAGTGCACCCTTCCTATGCTTTAGGTCAGCATAATGATGCTGTACCAGCTCACCAATTTGGGGATTCCAGTACCACTGGTGATATAATATGCCAGATGGTTCCAGGCCTCCGCTTTGTACTGTGAGCCCTGGTACTGGTCCTGCAGCAGTCTATGGTCATTGTCTTTAACAAGGACCCCAGCCATGACCCTGGACTCCAAGATGCCCCAGTGCTGCGCCCGAAAGTGCACTCCCTCTCCAACGCCAAACATAGTTCCTTTAGAGATCAAACTACAACAGGTTCTGGCTATATTCCCAGCTGTGTGGTTTAAATAAGGCCATATTCCTGCCCTTTGCAGTCATTGGACCATTTCAAAATTGTTGAGCACAGCTCAGCAGTGAGCAAACCCGCTAAGCTGAGTTGAGCAGTGCTTAAAGGGGAAAATGCTGAGCAGTGCTTAGCATTGTTCAAATCCACTCAGCTAGGCTGAATATTGCTTGGAATGGGACTTCTAAGCAATGCTTATACTGGCTAAGCAGAGCTAAGCACTGCTAAGTATTGCTCAGTTCTCATTTTAGAAATATTTCAGAATTCAAATTAATTAATCATTACTGACATATTATGAAGTATATATAATTTAATTGATATGATGTCCCATTATGTACTTTCATTACATTACCTTGTGGTCTGACTATACTGTATGGGACACGTGTTTACATGGGTGATTTCACATGTTATATCCACTAACACTTTAATTTTGGACAAGCTACACCACCCTGGTTAACAAATATCAATTTCCACATTATTTCAGAAAAAAAAGAAGAATGCTTTCCCATGTAAAAATGAAAGACCTGTCTTGATACTCGAACCGTGACCTGCTATATGCAAAGCCATAACTCTAAACACTATGCTATCTCGCCATTGAGGATTTTAGCTATGCATTTGTATTTAGCTCCTATGAGATGTTTATGCAATGCTGAGCAGAGCACCACAACACGCAAACCCGCTCAGCTATGCGTAAACTTTGCTTATAACAGGAAATAAATTTAGTACAACCACTTTAATTACATATATTAATACTAATGCTGATTTATATTTGGTAATGCACTACCTGTCATTCTATCAACTTTCTAAGTATGTATGACCACTATTCTTTTAATTTGCCCAATTGTGGGACCTTTGTCCCACGTTTATTTCATGACTTTATCCAGATTTCTTGATGGAAGAGGTTGAGGTGTGTGCATAACGCTCAACTGTCCAGATTTTTGCAGAGTGTCCAGATGATTGGCTCATATTTTTGTTTTGTTACTCATAACATTCATGGCTTTCTACAAGTCAGTGGGGTGATCAGAGGACTGAAGTCACTAAATAATGGCATACATTTGAGTTTCAGACTTCTAATCCTTTGGAAAATGTATGTTAATACAAGCCCTGTTCCTCTATCAACTTTCTAAATTTATGAGAGCTGAACTTAAAATGTGCCCCTGTTTTTGGACCTTTGTCCCCCCATTTGGTTTCCCTTTGTCCTGAGTTTGGGTATTAAGAGGTTTATAGGTATGGCTGTGTGTCTGAGGACACACTTGTACTGTTTGACAATGTAGGGGGTGTGTTACAGTTCCTGTCACACACTCTCTGCATTGCTTCCCATTCACACTACAACTTTCAATGTATGTGAACACTGAAAGTATTGTAAAGTGCCGTATGGCACTTTCACAATGCAGGGGAGTGACAGTACCTGTCACATGCCCTCTGCATTGCTTCCCATTGACAATCATGCTTTCAGTGACTGCAGACACTGAACGCACTATAAAGTGCCATATGGCACTTTCACAATGCAGGGGGTATGTGACAGTACCTGTCACACACCTCCTGCATTTATTTCCAGTCCTACTAACTATTTCAGTGTCCACAGACACTTTTTTACTGTTATTACTTGCTTATTTAAAAAGTGCTGTATGGCACTTTGAGAGTGCAGGGGGTGTGTTGGATCTCTTAGCACCACAGCAACACACACCCTGCACTCATTCAGTGTTTGTGTCCGCAGATCCATTCTCAGTAGCACACCTTCATTAATATGAAAGGGGCGCTGGTGAGAAGGCTATGCAGATACGAACACCATTCACTCCATATAGGAATTACACTATTCCTACATGGAGTTTATTGAATCCTGGAGTGGATGTTTGGATTTGGAGGCAATATTACTGAAGTTAGGATGGCATGTGAAATATGTAGTGGGAATGACAAGAATGGGATTTTCAACAAATTGTTATGTTCTAAGGGAATGATTCAGGGAAACACTGCACAAGGAATGAGAAATGGAAGGTAGCATAGGAGGAATAGATTTTGGGTAACATTTTATACAATTTTGTGCTCTTGTAGAATAGGCAACATCCTTTTTATGACACCAGATTTATGATTAGTAAAGTGCTAATTGACTTTTGCCTAAAACTAATGTAAGTTAGGGTATACTCTGATGAGTAACAGATATAGAGAGCTTTCAAGATGATAACCAGATTCTGCTTTACTGAATATAAATTAAAATTCATCCTTGGATGAGACATATTTCAGTGGCTAGCAAGTATTTCCTCAGTTTCTTTCGTCAGCAGTATCAATATGTCTGCCCTGCTTTACTGTAACATCTGCTGAATTCTCCAAAGCTTTTTCTAATACTAATTTACTTCTAGTATGTAGTGCAATCATTGTATCCGCCTTGATGTCTTCCTTACAGACTTTAGTGTAGTGTCCAAAATGTCTTTATCTCACTTTTTAGCTCAAGTTTTCATAATACCTTCCGCTTTCCTTCTTATTTACTGATATTTCATTATGATCCTGGTGTATCTTCAGCATCCAACATCCCTTTCTTAAAAAAGTGACAAAACAAATATTGAGAAGTTAGATATCCATGGTGGACAGGCATGTTTTTGTATACTCTGCAGTAAAGCTAATAAATATCTTGAGATGGCTAAGGGCAAATTTCAAGGGATACAAATGCCAGAGGAACAACCTGAAGCAGTATACCTTAATTAAAACTGTGCCAAACAGCGCAAACCTTCATATTTCATTCTGGTCGTCACATCCAAGCTAGGTGGGTTAGCTCTGTAATATCTCTGCTCCAAAATATTTTTCTTTTTCCTGAATATGTGTTAGTCAGTGTCAGAGAGATATTCTTAGTGGTCAGAAGACTATATGAGTACATATAAGCTTACTGCCATGGGAAAATGTACTCAGTGTAATGCTTTTTTATTGACTTGTTGTCTGTGCTGTATATGAAACATACCTCACATCCCCCTCATAAAGAGTCATGCTGCTCTGAGGCCTAAATAAACCATCTGAGTTCAATGCTGAGACAACTGCTAATAGCTCAACGTGACAAGAATACTGAAGCAGTGTGGAATGTTCAGCAAGCCATGAAATTCAGGCACTGCAAATAGCCCATTTTCTTTGTCCTAGAAGTATAAATTTAGCAGCATTTATGCTCTGTTAGCTAACACATCAGTCTTTATTTTATGGGTTTTGTTCAGTATTATTTGTGCTTTGACCACATAGTGCAACACAAGTTTATCTCTGTACGCATATACCATCATCTGAGGGTGTTATCATATTTATTTTTCCGGGCTTCACCATCTACAGATTATAGTGTCAGCCTAATAGACTAATTCAGACAATTAAATAAGCATAACCAAAATAAAGTCTAGTATAATTTAACACTAGATTTTGGACTTGGCCCACGACTAATAAATTAGCTACTATTCAACCAGATCTTATATATTGAATGAAATTTTAATAAATAAATTTCACATCACTTTACAATTAGTTGCTTAAATCGTATCATTGTAGCATACATTTCGGCCTTAGAGTGATCAACCACAGCAAGTCAGAAATGCATGTCACATTTCTAGGAGTATTTTTCATTTTTCTTTATAAAGAATGATAATATATATATATATATATATATATATATATATATATATATATATATATATATATTTGCATCAAGTATAATGTGTCATATATGAGATATAAATAAATGTTGCATTATTTTAAAGTTAATAGTGTGCTGAAATAATTGGGATTTCTAAAGTGCATATCAGAAAATATAACATACAGTATATTTAGAATGGATTAGAAGCCCAGATCATTTCTAATTCCCTAGACATCTACATGCACTGTATGGCTATACGCCAAGGAAATAAAGGCTATAAAGAGAGAATAGGAATGAGTGAGACTCAAAGATTATTGTAGTATAACCTGATCTCTGGGAATGAATGTAACTTTCATATATCACAGATAAAGGAATAAAATACCAGCATGGTACTTAACAACATTCTATGATATCAATAAAGACTGAGCAGAATAAGTGATTGCAGTGCCAGCAAGAACAACAAAAGGCTTGTATGTGAGACTCTAGCAGAGATGTAACAGTGCCATGCCACATTTGATATGTTAAGTGACGCAAAGACTGTCAGATGATAGGCCTAGTACAGATTACTTCTGAATTAGCTCTGTAATACATGAGCTTATGATAGCGCTGGCAAGAAAGGCTAGTGCTATGCCTGTTGACCTCATTGCAATGATAACAATGTGCCAAGATGTTTCTAGAAGTGATATAACTCAGTCTGCCACATAATATTTACAAGGCTTGATAGTAAAGTGTTGTTATGTTTTCCAGCATAGCCAAAAGAAAACCCATCAATTCTCTCTTTTGTTATTCAAACCTTTTATTATATAATGATATATTTGCAGACTGTTTTAAACTATTCTGTTGGGCTGTGACTACATGAGGATGCCTGAGGATACCTACCTGAACTTGACCACTGAACTAAACCACACTACATCTGGGAAGTGTTCTATATTCCACAGCAGGGTTGCACACTATTAATAACAATTTACAACTGTTCTAAATGTTTACATCTAAGAACACTCACAGAAAGCCACATCACTCTGGGTTGAGTTCCATCCTGCTATAGGTATAGAGTTTATTTTCTCTTTCACTACTTTTTGAACCTGTAGTTTGCTACAGGCATTCTGAGCCTTAGAACAGTCATAGCTTCAGACTCCTGACTGCCTCATCACTGTACAAAGCTGTTGACAGCAACCTTCCTTCGACCACAACATTGCCACTGTGGTCAGAAAGTCCTTCTATGTGGCACATCTCATTACCAAGGGGTTTGCATCCAGGAAGAAAGAGGTCATCATCTCTCTCTCTCTCTACTCTTCCCTCATTTGGCCAGTCATCGAGTATGATGCCCCATTTGGCATGTACCTCACTAGACACATGCAACAGCTGGAAAGGCTACAAAAGTACCTCACAAAGAGGATCCTAGACCTTAAATACATGTCCTACATAGACAGACTCAAAAAACTCCAGCTATTCTTTGTCTCATATCATCTACTAAGAGGTGATCTCTGCTTAACTTATAAAGCCATGCCTGACCCAGCACTGCTAAAACTGCTACATCTAAAGAAATCCCAATCCCTCCACACCACATGCTCCAGAGACCTCACCCTCATTACCACAATCAACAGAACATGCTGAAGGGACAGGTTCATAACCCAGAGACTGCCCATGCTCTGCAGTAGACTTTCCATACATGTTAAGCAGAGCACCTCACTGGCACTCTTCAAGAGAAATATTGATGAGTGGATGGGAAATAGAAAGTTCACCCCGGGGATACACTCCAGTGGCTCTACTTGATAGAGGCAATGGGAACTAACGTTGGGCAGCACAATGCCAGGGCACTTCTATGGGCTAGGCTTGCAAAGGCTCCAGGGCCATTAGCCTAGTACACACCTATGAACCTATGTATTAAGTTTCTGTTGTTGTGGTACTGAGCCACATTGGTAGTCACTGTTTCACATATTCTTTAATTGTTGCTTTACATTTACTAACCTTTGTGCACTTCGTTCATTGATTGGGAAGTATATAATTGTAAATCTGGTGCTTTGACTCATTGTTAATCCTAGTGTTTTATTATGTTAACTCTTCCTACAAATTTGTTTCATTAGCATTCATTAGTACTCGCAATTTCACCAGCCACTAAATATGATGAAGTCATAGTTTACCTCACCATTGTTGATCTGTTGCCAACCTGAAAGCAACAGGAACACTGAGGTAATGCAAGAACTCTATTATGCTGACTGGCAACTGTTTGATTCTTCTCATAAATAATTCCACATGTGCAAGCATCTAATAATCTAGGAGGCTAACTTCTCTTCAAAGACTGTAGACATCAACCAGTATGTTGACGGTTCCAACATCAGCATCACACAACCATGCCCACTAAGTCGTAGATTAACAAATAAACCTTCTTATACTGAGGTACTTAAAAGGTTCTTGCCAAAACCACAAAGAATTCCTAGCATCATACTAACAGAAATCATGGCTACAAAAATTGTGTCATTCAACTGGGAAGTTAAAGCTGTATGTCAGTTAGGCCAGGACAGTACATCTGGTAATGTCTTAGTCATAGGTGACTCCATATTCAAACACACTGATGCACCACTCACCAGGATGAGCAAGAACAAAATGATGGTTAGATGCCTTTCAGGTGCCAGCATCTAAGTACACATATGACATTGCCATTGTGCATGTGGGAATGAATGATTTAAAACATGTCATCTTGCATCATATAAGGAGGGACATGATGTATTTCTCAAAATATACATCCAAAATTGGCATGAAACTAGTACTGATCAGCATTCTGCCATTGCCAAGACTAATCCCACAATACAAACAAAGAAAACAGACTTCAATTATTAGCTTAGTGAATTATGTCATTCTAAGGAATCTAATATATATATATATATATATATATATATATATATATATATATATATATATATATATATATATATATATATATCAGCCTGCTGGGAAAAGACTGACAACCCTGACTGCTGGGAAAAGACTGACAACCCTGACTGGTTTGCGAAGGATGGCCTTTACCTATCTCCTCATGGCTTTGATATATTTGCCAGGACTTAGTCCTCATCCTCCATAGTGCCTTTCCTAGAAAAGGTGAGTCTTTAAATTACCTACATAGCATATCAAAATCAAAACTATGTGAGGTTGCCAACTGTGGAATTTGCCATTCCTGGATGCTTGACAGCCATCATCGTCAATTTGTGATGGTGGCTAGTCAGGTTGTCATACTGAACCCCACAGGATGTTTAAGCTCATTAAAATAGAGGGTACTGAAATACTGAATTAATAGGACATCAGATGATTCTGACAGCTTTGACAGTTTGACCTAGTGCTATTGACACAAGGATAGTCAAATATTATAACACAAAATGGCAATCCTGCATGAGTATAACAATAACATATTACTTAAGTATTACATTATACAGGTTACAGGCCCACAGCACTTTTGACTAGTCAACACAAGTGATTAAGCCAAATTCTGTTAAGTAGCATCAATCACCAGCATTTCTGCAGTTGCAGTATTAGACTTTAGTAGTTGATAGGCCGGAGAACCATTGAATTTGTCACTTTGACATTGTTGCAGCTTACACTTCACGCATTCCATAATGGAGTGCAACTCAACAGCTGTAGTTGTATTCGACTTCAAATGTCAGATGGCATCATCAAAAACAGTCATAACATCATGAATCAGACAGAGTAAACACTGAGGTAGAATATTATCATTGTCACAAGAAAACCCATCCCATAGCAATGCTCCAACTTTGTCTTGACCTTGATATGTGAAGTAAGACTTTAGTGCTGGCCAAAACAATAACAATCTGTCAATAGCAGACAGCAGGCTTAACCCACACGTGGACACATGGCATAGCAGTTTGTAGTATTCCATTTGCAAAAAATCAAAGAATTCCTTACGTCCATCAGATTTTTTGACCAACATTGAGAATGAATTTTAAGTTTTGATAAGAAATGATTAATCATCAAAACTGAATGCCTCTAATCCAAACTTCACACAGTTGTTGAGGATATGACATTTGCAATTTTCTTGTATCAAATTTTTGTTCTCAACATGCAACTTCTGAAATACTGACACATATTTTCCAAAGTTTACGGATGCATTTTCTTCACTGTATGAGGTGACCGAATCTAAACATAGGCTACTAGCTGCAATGATATCTTTAATTCTATCAGCAATTACTGTACTGGTTTCATCATTATCTTGATAAAAATCCAGTTCTCGAGAACTAGCAGATGGTCAACATAAATAACTTCTAATTGCCTTTGTTCGAAGCATTTGATTCAATTCCAAAATGAGTAGATGTAACAGTATTGACACAAAATTCCTTTGCTTTCGGAAGCAGTATGTTTTCAATGTAACTTGTTGCTTTTGTATGGCCACATGAAATTTTAGTAGCTATGGTTGAATCAGAGAATGGTTTTGCCAGAAGCTTTTTGCCACAGTCCTGACTATTGTAGCTGTGGTGTTGCATACCACCATGATATGTATTGGTTAGTTCTGCTGCAATAACGCTGTCTTCTTCCAGCATATTTTTCAAACAAAATACACAGACATAGCAGAGACGGCTTTTGTGTCATTACTGCATTCTTGTGCTTGGATGACTCAGCATGTGTTGTAATGGCCTTCTTCCCCTCATATTTAACAGCAAAGGACTGTCAACTGAGTGTGCAGTTTGCTTTGTGATCATCACTTTTTGATAACCATGGAAAATCCTTGTTGATCCACTCTTGCTTGAAAAGGCACAGCTTCTCTTCTTTCTGTTGTGTGTCCATTTTATGTGGATCAGAATTATCCAAATCTGATGATTCAGATTTGTTACTATTACTAAAGTGTTCAGTAAATTTTGAACACAATGTCATAATTAACAGGTACTAACATCTTGCGATGAGTAGGCTAAGTAAGCATATAAATCATTCACAGCTATCAAGCAAGTAGACTAGATATGACAATGTCCTGGTCCTGTAATAGAATGGGAAAATGGGCTGCAACAAAGCAATTAAAGGGAACAAAGTATTTTTAAACCACATAGACACTCACACTTTTGACTTGTGCAATACACGACTTCTTCTGGCTTTTCCCAGTTAGGGGTCACCACAGCGGATCACCGTCCACTCATGATTGGCAGTGGAGTTTTACAGTGTCGAGTTGCCAGCCCAGCATCCAACCTTCCACAGAAGACACACACACACACTCACACCTAGGGCCAATCTAGTGTGTTCAATCCACCTACAGCATGTCTTTGGGAGGAAACCGGAGCACCCTGAGGAAACCCACGTGACCACAGGGAGGACATGCAGACTCCGCACAGAAAACAACCCAGCCAGGTCCGAACCGGAGAACCTCTTGCTGTGAGGTGGCAACGCTAACCGCTGTACCACCGTGACTTGTACAATACACAACAAATCTCAGTATTCAGATACATTTCATGGACAAGGGGGAAAGTATAGAGAGCAGGTATGCCCCAGGAAAGGACACTATATTAGCATTTGTTATCACCTTATCTCTTCTATGTGCACAGGTCAAAGGGTGTTTCATGATTCCAAGCAAACAGCAAACTGTCCCACACATACAGGTCACATTGTGATGGTTCAAATTCATTGAATGCACATAGCATCATAGTCAAATGTTTCTTTTTGCAACTTCTAATATTTTTATTTTATTTTTATTTTACAATTGTTGACCGGGATAGTCCTACTAGATGCATGTCCATTTTCAGCAGAGGCCCGGGGAGAAAAGCTCCAAGGGTAAGCAGATACAGCATTACATAATACCAGCATTACATATTACAAACAGACTATTTACAGAGATTACATAAGTAAGCAAGTTAAACAATATGAAATATATAATATGAAAATGATATCAAACAATCCAAGTACAACATCTGCGTAAAATATAACCAAGTGTTTTCGAGCACCGGATCATTACTGAATTACCTTTCAAGACCAATATTGTATGCACTACAATAACAGTTGGAGTAGCTTCTAAAGTCCCACCAAACATAATGGTTTATTCATTAATTTGTAAACTGTGGATCAAGATTGTAGATAACTCCTAACTATCCCTCTTCAAATGTACAAAATTATAATTTTTTTCTCTATTATTTTAAAATATGACAAGCACTACTTATACTGTAGGCTCGATATGGAATGTAAACAAGTGTATAATTTAATTTAAAGGATTCAGTTACCTAAAGTTGCTTCACATTAATGGTTCACTTTATAGCTGTCAACATAAATATAGTTCGCAATGTGAGGTCTTAACAATCATTAAATATGTCTCCACTAATGGAGAGACAATCATTTTCTATTACACCTGTATCCAGTTAACCAGTACTCAAAAGCCCACACTTATTTAGCAGCTCCCAGCTATGCTTACCAAAAACATTAGTCCAGTAATCACTTAGTTCCGGAAAGAAACTTGTAACATCCTTTCATAACTAAGCTCTCTGATGCTGTAACATCAAACATTTTCTCTTCATGGTTCTGTGGTTGAGAGAGATTCTATAGCTGTGTCTTACTTCACCACTGTTTGTATTGGTGACTAAACTTGTACCTGTCAAGTCTACCTTATTACAAGGGACTTCTCTTTTTGAGTTTTAAAAAGTTTACATTTCTCTCAGTTCCACATTGAAAGGTTCATGCATTCAGTGTTAGGTTTTTTCTAAACTGAGTTCTCTAATAGTTTTAATACTGAATCATATTAATTAATAAAACACTCTTTATAAGCATAATGTAATGCCTTTTCTCTGAGTGTGTGCTTCATAGTTTTATTTTTTTAACATTTGTTTAGTGGGAAAACCCAACTTGGAACAAAGCCAATTTTCAGCAGAGGCCCAGGGAGAAATGCTCCAGACATATGCTTTTGTGACATGGGAGGAATCCAGCGTGAACCCACATGAATGCAAGCAAACTCCCCACAGAAGACACCCCAGCCAAGAATAGAACCAGAGAACCTTTTGCTGTGAAGTGACAATGCTACCACTGCACTACTTAGTTGCAGCTTTTCAGAAGCTGTTGGTAAGTGTTCCATATTTATTCAATCCATTTGATCCACATTATGAGAGGTAGCGCACCTCATTTTGGAGATGGAAGGTTGAGAACTATGAACTGTCAACTAATACCATTCAAAGATTATAAACAGACGTTACTTACCAACCATTGCCAGTATGATAAGATTAATTATGGCAATATAGGGCCAAATTCTTGGACAAATCTCATCCTAAGTTGGACAGTGGATGGCAATTGTCATTTCCTGGATTGTCCACGTGAATCTTGGATGGATGGCAAGCCTAAAACTATGTAATGATAGCACTGATCATTCTTCAAAGCCTGAATAAGAAGATGCATCATTTACAGGTATTTCTAACTCTTGAAAATATAGGTATCAGCCGAGTTACTGAAACATTGTTCCAGAATAGTGATAGCATTCCATTATGCCAAGGCTTCAATGCCTATTACTCTTTCATACCCAACACAGAAAATGATGGTGTTACTGGAGGCAGGGCTAGCCTTACACATAGAAGAGCTAAGCAACTGCCTGGGATGCAGTGCTGAGTGTTTACAGTGGCACTTTTCCTCCATTTACTTATGTTTTTATGGTATTGTTTCTGTACTATAAAATTAATAAATACATAAACCAACCATACAAGGAAAAAAAGAAAAATGCACCTGCAGCATAGTGAGTACTCCACAGCATTTTAAGTTACACTGATTTTCTTAAATTTTGTGAGGTCATGAGACTACAGACCTCACAACATTCAAATATAGGTGCAAAGGCAGCTGAGCATGTTTTTTTTCTTTTATATTTGATCATCAAGGGATAGAGCAGAGTTAGGACATTCTATTAGGTTTGGTGTTGGTGACAGAATTCTTATTATTTTACAATAATGTTGGCAGATTGATTGACTGGGTATGTTGGTCAATACATAACTTATTATTGACTGGGTATGTTGGTCAATACATAACTTATTTTGTGTAGACAGTAGTGATGAGAGTGGAATGGTGCAGTGAGAGAGTGTCATTACTGTTTTTACAATGATGCTGTCAGTGAACAATTTAATAGTTTTTGGCAATATTAATCTAGCTTTGTGATTTGTGTGTTGCAACTTAGATTGGAATATTTTAAAGTGTTGCAAATTGTCTGTGTGGACTGTAATGGCATACCTCTCAACTTCTTAACTAGAAATCTTGACAAAGCCAACAATAACAGATGGAGGGGGACCAAGTTCCAAAAATAGAGAAGATTTAAAATATTGCTCTTATGAACTTAGAAAGTTGCTAGAGTAACAGTATTTGTGCAAACATACATTTTTCTGAAGGGTATGAAGTCTGAAACTCAAATGTATGTCATTATTTAGTGATGTCAATCCACAGTAATTAGCCAGAAAACCACATATTTTATGGGAGATGGACTCAAAATATGAGGCAAAAATTTGGATATGCTTGCAAAAATCTGGGCAGTTGAAAAGTATGTGTAGAAGTGAAATAGTATTACATAGCCATCAGAGGTCATGCTTATAACTGTTCAGTGGGGGTTGGCTGGATGAAAGTAACTATCCCTCTTGTCATTTCTCAGTTTAAACAGTTACTATCTGGCTTAGTAGGACTAGTGTGCATTTGAGAGAAGTACTACCTAACTGGACACCTGATATGCAGTGACAGATTAGGGATATATATCTATATATCTATATATCTATATATCTATATCTATACATATAAAAAATAAAAATTCAAATAAAAGTCCGAGAGCCAATAATTAGCGCTTTCATCCAAGTTTAATGTACTGGACTTCTTCAGAATATTTAAAAATACAAATAATGTGTTAATAAACAAGCATCAACTGTAATGAAATGATGACATCAAAATTCCAAGACCAATAGAAAGCTAAACATTCAGAAACATGTAAATTATATAGCATAGTAAGACATGAATATTCAATAAATGCGCTAATTATTGGCTCTCAGACTTTTATTTGAATTTTTATTTTTATTTTGTTTTCTTCTAGTTATTACGTTGAAGTTTTATTTCATATATATATATATATATATATATATATATATATATATATTATATATATACAATATATCTATATCTATATATATATATATATATATATATATATATATATATATATACATACAATATGTGTGTGTGTGTATGTGTATATATATATATATATATATATATATATATATGTATATATATATATATATACATATATATATATATATATATATATATATACATATATATGTATATATATATATGTGTATATATATATATATATATATATATATATATATATATATATATATATATATATATATAAATACATTTTCACAAGTATTTGTCTTCTCAGTTTATTGTGAAGTGTGTTTGGTCAGCCTTAATTATTAAAACTTGGATACAATTTATTTCTTACCTGAAATAAAAAAGTAAGGCTAAATTTTATTTCCGTAAGTTTGATTTTTGTTCAGGTCCTCATCGTATCAATAGGTTGGATGAGTAGCAGCCCCTGATTAATTTAGTTATTAATGGGTAGTCCTGGTTATTTCGGATGTACTGAAAGGATGAAGAGAAAGAAAAGTTAAACAGTAGCACTGATTTTCTTTCCATAAGTATGTTTTTTGTTCAGGCAATCATTAGATGAAAAGGTTTGTATAAAAAAAAATCTAAAAATGCATCTCAGAGCATGTGGAAGCTACATAAGAGCCTTTTAGCCTATGGCGTCAGTTTACTTAAGGCCAGACCTGACTGGAGTGGGCATGTCTGTATTCCTGTGAAGGTATCTTACCTCCAAACTCATAAGCCAGGGCAATAACCTTAAACTCCTCCATATCCTTTTTTCTGTAATTTGAATTCCATATCATATCATGGGTCTATATCATGAAATCGAATTTCCAAAATGTCGAACACCATAAGTTCAAACTTGGAAGATCGAATTCAGACAACATCGAAACTTCAAAACAGTGAATTTTTCCCCAGGAAAAAAATTTGCTGTTCCGAAAAATGCACACATAATACAATCACACCAAACACCTTCAAAACCTACACTAAACCTAACATACAGCACTATCTATGCACTATCCTTAACCCAGCCGTAACCCTAAAGTCCATCACTACTGCACATTTACCTGACTCATGCCCTAACCCTATAAGTCCGTCACTGCCGCACACTTACCTGACCTGCGCCCTAACCCTAAAGTCCGTCACTATCGCACACTTACCTGACCCGCACCCTAACCCTAAAGTCCATCACTACCCATTCGTACACTTACCTTGACCCGGTCTGAAAATGCCGAAGCTGCAGAAACGGCCAACCAAATTCTTTCCCTGGGAAAGACTTTGGGTTTCCGCAGCTTCGACATTCTCAACTTTCGAACTACCAAGTTTGGCCTTCCGGTATTCAGCGTTCTTAACATTTGATTTCACAATAGGAACCCTATATAATATCATATCATTGCTGTAGCCCATGACATATATATACACATATATATATATATATATATATATATATATATATATATATATATATATATATAAAGAAACTGACTTCTCTATCTACCATTTTATTTTTCAAAAGCAAGGATGACAAAAACTAAACATCTGAACATGAAAAAGTCTGAAACATGTAATCAACATTCCTACTATAGTGGCATAATCATAACCTTAGCATACAAAACATAAAAAAGTCCCAGAGTAGTGTACTTTTAACTAAGAATTAGGTTTCTCCCCTAGAAGAAGTCCCTCTGTCTTTGGCTTCGAAAAGTGTATGCCTTGAAAGTTCAGGAATTTTATAATTCCTGGAGTGGTTAAGGTCAGCTAAATTAATTCACTTTTGAACTTTGAGATTTAGAAAATTAGCATATCTTTATATGAAAGTATAGCGTTTAAAGAGGGAAACCTCTGATGGGGTTTCCTTGCTGATGTTATATTTAATCCTGTGTTAATAGTAAGTTGAAAAAGTCACATCTTCTGGATATCTTTTTGGATATATACCTAAGATTCAGATAGAAGGGGACATAAGCAATGTGAAACCCAGGATATTGCCTACCTATTGAATAAGTCCATCCCATACATTTTGTACATTAATACACATCTAAAATATATGAAACTTGGCTTTCAATTTCTGGACATGTCAGCATATTGTGATTGAATAAATCATTTTTCTGCCATACAGCTCAGGGTCTACTTCTGGTATACTAAATGCAAGTGACGTGTCAAATGTGTGACTGCTCTTGATAAACTCTGGAGGATGCTGTAAGACATACTAGACTTGATAGATGTTGCTACTTCAGAAAAAAAGGCACATCCCTCCCTATTGAGTCCAACACTGCTCTCTTGGAAGAATTTGTCTATCCCATCATTAATTGGGAAACCCGCACCACCTCAAATAAATAAACAAAGAGATTCCTGGACTTTATTCATTCCAGGTCCCTAGACCAACTGGTTCAAGTATCTATGAACCTATGAACCTATAAGTCCCTGTTAGCAGTTGTCTAGCTGGGGTGGGGTGAAGGGGAGAGCCCCTCCAAGGACAAAGTACTTGGAGGTGTGATCTTCAGTGCGGTATATTACTGACATTCAAATGCCAGCATTGCAACTGTGGTCAGAACTGAAATGTTTAGAGCTCTGTGCATGACATAAACTGTAGGACAGGAGATATTTTTTTAAGAACTGAATTGCTTAGCATCCCATGTATAGCAATTGTTTGCTGCAAATGTAGCAAGTAGTTTGCTACAGTTTAAAATGGAAGAAGATGTTCTTAGTCCTCAACTTAGAGTAAATGTGTGGCAGATCAGAGGATGACATCAGACACTAGTAAATAAACTAGTTACACATCTTCCAAGTAGGGGTTAAAAATTCTGGACTTGGTTCTCACAAATATAGCTACCCTATGCTCAACACTTACAGCTACCGCATCACTAGTCAAATATGACCACCATTCAGTAACAATTGCTATGAGGGTAAAACTTGCCTAATGAAAAAACCCTTCTGTCTTTAGGGACTATTCCATGACAAAAATAACACAGCTAACTGATAACCTGATGAAATTTAAGCACCTTCCTCACCTCAATGAAAACATCTTGCACACTGCCACATTTGTGGATCACTTCTATGTCCCCCTCAAACCATGTATTAAGGTATTTGTCCCCATGAGACAAAAATATGATGGCAAATTCAGGAATAAATTATTGTGGTGGAACTCTAGTATAAACAAAGTATTAAATAATAAAAAGAAACCCATAGACCCTTAAAGCAAACTTAATACCTTATTGTCCAGAGATAAACTCAGAAAGATCAACAAAGAATTCAGAAAGAATATCAAATGCTTCAAAAGTCAAAAGTATTGCAGGTTCAACCAGTGCCTTGAGCTGGTAATTTGAAATTTGAATCAGTGACCCACATGCTCAGCTATTCAAGTGATGAGCAAAAAAAAAAAAAAAAAAAAAAAAACACTTCACTGTAATAAGCCAAGCCAATCACTTTAAATCTGTGCACCTCCCAGCCCTTCCATATGGACATTTGTTCTATTGGTGCATCAGTGAGATGGTCAGATGCATGACATCCCCCCTTCCAGTCCTAGCCATCCAGGTCACGTTTCTGTGCACTGTCTCAATCTTCAACATATTTATTAAAAAATTATCTTAAACCATAGTAAAGTATTTTCTACAAATGTAGTAAACAGGCTCTCATGTTTTAGTTAAAAAAATCTTTTTAAACTATACCTAACTGCACTGCTTGCTACAAATGTAGCAAACTGCTGCTGCAGTTTATACCCTGTCTGCATGGAGAACTATATCACTCAGGTTTTAGTTAAAAAAAAATCACTTTTAAACTGTAGCAAACTGCTTGCTACAATTTAGCAAGCAGTTGCTAAAGTGTAGACCACACATGGAGTGCTACATAGTTCAGCTAGGACCGCAAATGCAATACTGGCTTTTAAAAGCCAGTGTTGCATTAAATAGAGATTGGGATTAGCTGATTGTGCCCTTTAAACACTGCACCCAAGGCAGTTGCTACTCTCACCCCACCCTACCTACACTACTGCAAAAAGTAAGTATGAACTGAGGAATTCCATATCTGCTAAGTAGAACCACAAAGCCTTCTTCCTCTATATAAGAAACTTTAGAGCTAATTTCCAAAAATACTCAGAGCTAATACACAACAGCAGACACATACTTATTCCCTGCAGATATAGCCAGTGTATTAGCAGTCAAATTCAGCTGAAACTTTCTCCCCTATCACCGCTTAACTTTGCACAGCTAATTAGCACACCCCCATCACTTCTTCTGTTTAGTTTAGTGAAAGTCCTGAATTATCTTTTTAAGGCTAACACTAGCTCCTTGGGTCCTGATAATGTGCTTAGCTGATTTCTTGTCAGCACTAAACACTGTCTGATAGACTCACTAATAAGCATATTCAACCTAAGCCTCTCCACAGGATGTGATCCAGAGGAATGCAGATATATTGTAGTCATCCACTCCATAAGGGGATCTACTCCTAATACAGGAAACTATAGACCTATAAGCCTCACCAGCCTTATCTGGAAAGCAATGGAGTGCATAATTATGGAACTTATTAACAAAGACATAATGTGGTCTACAAGCCCTGGACCCAAGCCAGATTGGTTTTATTAAAGGCATACCCTGCCTTCTGAACCAGGTGGAGTTCTTTGGACAAGCCACTGGTACATTACTCAGCCAAATCTGTTCATGCTGGATACCTAGATCTGGTCAAGACCTTTGCTTGATACCATCCTGGCATTATCAATAAGATAACCAAATAAATACAAACCTGTTGCCCATTAGCAAAATGGCTAGAGGATAGAACACAATCTATTAGTGTGAGAGACATGCTGTCTTTGCAAACAGCAGATATTCAACAAACACACTGCCTTACTGGCATTCAGGAAGCAGTGCCTTTCCACCCTTCCTCTGGCAGTCTACTAAAGCTCTGAGTCCATCCCACTTCCTGTCTGTTGGTATGATGGACCAATCACCTGGCAGTACAGGCACTGCCTTACATATCCACAGACAGGATAGACCCATTTATTTTTATAGTGCCATAATAAGCAAAGGATCTCTTTGAAGATTGCTCCTTACACTGCATTTTCTTCTGAACTCAGATAACAAAACCCTTTTGCATTTTATTTCATACCTTTACTTTTTACATCCAGTACTTGAATAGTATTTTCAGTTGCTTTAACTTTTTTTTCTGATTAGGAAGTTGCATGTGTTTCTGGTTTTATTTTCCCTGCAGTATAAATTTTATACTGTTTTCTTTTATAAATTAATTCTTGATTTCTGTTTGTAACCCTTTAATGTGTTTTATGGCCATTTGTGAATGTCTGAGTTTTTTTACTAAGGCCATTTTAGTACAATTTCTCTCATTGATTCATGCTTCCAGAACTGTGAGTTAATCATGCCTGGTATTTCTGTAGATTAAAAGCTTCATTTGAAAATTTTGACAGGAAAACTTGCTGATTTTGCAGGGAAGGATTTTTTTTTTTGCTGAGGTTAGGATTATTTATGGTTATTGAGCAGGCTTACTGCATTTTAAATGATTTATGATTTTTTGTTTAAAGATCAAGTACAAAGGATCATAGTACTTGTACTCTGGTGGAAGCAGCAACTGTCCTTACAGAAAAAAAAAACAAACATTCCATCATTAACCTAGTATACGTTCAGACTTTTTCTAATTGAATTCAATAAGAAAAATCTGTTTAAAAATGTATCCATGCCATAGCACGAGGCATGCACTATTCCTTGCTTCTCAGATTAGCATCATCTTTACCACCTTCTGATGATGCCCATTTGGGTGCAGGAAAAAACAGAGCTAATCCTGCATCATGGGACCATTTGTACAATGTTTCAAATATGTTAGAGAAAATACTACTACTAAAACAAGGTATTTCCATCCAAACACATTTTATATTGTAGCAATCACTGATCAGTCCACATCTACATAGTCACAGTTATCAGTGGTGTACTTTTGATAAACTAATTTGTGTCTCTTTGCATAGAAACAGTCATACCATTGCTTGCTATACAAAAAAAAATAATAGTCATCCTTAATTGAAGTATGCTGTGCTCCCAAAAACTTCAGACTGTTAATTACATAAGTTCAGAGAAGAATACCATTGAAAAATAAAACAGCAATAAATATTAGGTGCTTCTAGTTATAAAAAATACAATTGTGACCATTCATGGCAGATCAGCTCCTTTCCTTTCTTTTCCCTAGAACAAAGTTGCACACATAGAATGATGTCACTATGTCACCCACATGCATGCCTTAAAGAAACAAATGCATGTAAGGGAAGCAATGTTGCAGGCAATGTAAGTTATTTTGTTTTACATTGTGGACCTACTTTATACTTCGCTCACATTACATATTAACTTTCAAATTTTTTAACATACATAGAGGTGAGAAGAGGGTTTAGAGGTCAAAATTTGTTTTGCCCCTTTGAGCTTGATCTTTAAATCTTGATTGTGGTGACATTTTGTATGTTAAACATTTCTGACAGGATTTTTTTCCATAAGTTTATGCTTTATTTTTTTTGTATAAGGCTATTTTATGTTGTTTCTAATTATTTGGGGCTGAAACTACTCTTTTTGTTGAAATTGGGGGACTTTTGTGACATGTGCTCCATGCTTTGAACTGTGTTACTGAAACTACTGTCATTTTATTCAGTGCAGTGTTCAGAATAGTATCCCTACAGAAATAGACTTCAGATTGCTATTTAGAGGGAGAACAGTGAGATTTGCCAATTTTTAGTGGGCTGACTGTGCAGCCATTCTTTGGTATTTCTCTGACTATTTTTTTGTCCCCTGACTTGACAGAATCTGATACGATGCTCTGCCTCTACCATTTACTCCTTATGCACCTAAAAACATGGAAGTAAATCAAAACAAATAGCCTATGGCTTGATTCCACAGCAGCCTTAGGCAGGCTATCAGAACACTCACCTTCTTTTTCCTACAGGTTTCTCACTCTGGTAGTAGTACCACAGCTGTGTGTAACATGAGGGTCAGACACATCCTCTGGGGCTATTTTCTGGTTCAGGTAAAGAAGAACCAAATTCTTCAGGTGTAGAAGTCACTGGTGCAGAATCTTTTGTCAATCACTCCCCCGTCCCTGCCACACACACTTCATGACATCCCTACCACCTGTTTCCTACCTTGTATCTCTAAAGAGCAGGTCATAAACTCCGTTTCTAAGGCCAAAACCACAGCATCAGTGGGACCTGATAACAGACCAGGCTGCATCCTACATGGGCTCAAACAAAAATTAGCATCACCATTGGCTATTCTTTTCAATCACAGTCTAAGCACTAGCTTCATCCTAGCTGAATGGGAAACAGCCACTGTTATTCCCCTGCACAAAGGTGGTGCTTCTATAGACCTATTAGTTTGACTAGCCTTATCTGCAAGGCCATGGAGAAAATCATCATGGACCCTATCAACAAAGATATAGATAATCTCCAAACACTAGATCCTACCCAGTTTGGATTTTTTAAGGAGAGATCATGCTTGTTAATCCTAGTAGACTTCTTTGAGATATTCACAAGGGTCCTGGATGAGAGGAAATCTGTGCATACAGCCTAAATAGACCCGGCCAAGGTATTTGACACTGTCCCTCACTCAGGCATCATTAACAAACTCTCCCAGCTAGATATCAACCCTTATATCAAGAGTTGAGTTGTGAACTGGCTCCCTGATATAACCCATACAGTCAAAATAGGGAATCCATCTGCAAAAGTAGACCCGTTACCAGTGGTGTCACACAGGGACAAGTCCTGGGACTTCTACTGTTTGGAATATATTTCTCCAAAGTACAAGCTAAAACCAAAGGACTGTGGCTGACTAAGTTTGTTGATGACTGCAAACTGGGTGCAGTCATAGAATGTCCAAACGATGTCAACATCTTTCAAGAAGGTCTTACACAAACAAATGATTGGAGCCAAAGTCATGGCCTCAAACTCAATGCAAAAATATATATTATCATCCCATTCAGCAAGAGCGATGTTCCTGCAAATTACCCAGAGGTGGCTGGTGACTTCAAATCAAAGGGGGACTGCAGGAGACAGCTTAATGGGTGGAGCCAATGGGAAGGGGTGTGGCCAACTAGAAAGGGGTTGAACTAGGCTCAAAACCACAAAAATTGGGACTTTCATTAAATATGCTGCCCTGGGTGCCAAACCATCATTATGATAGTCCAATCAGGACAAAATGAAGTGGAGAAGAAAAAAAAATGTCAATGCATTGGCTACAGCTTGGTTAATATTTAGATGGAAACAAAAAGGTTGTGAGGCATGAAAAAATAAATTGCTTTTTAAATACATTACTGGAATGCCAGTTAAAATCAAGTATAAAAAAACAAGTAGCACTCAACTCAAACCTCTCTTCCTTGTACTGCAGTTCTAGTTATAATCAATATTCGGCTTTATAAAAGTACCAAGTAACATGCTGAAAGTAGCAATATCTGTGATACCTCCACTTGTAAAAATGTTTCTTATCCAAAAAAGATCTGCTGCCTGACAACAACTATTTACTTGTTTCATGGGGAAAACATGATCAAAGTAAAAAAAAATGAACAGCAAACAAGAAACAAGCTCAAGATAAATTGCTTAAAGGATTACTGAACATTTTATGGACCACACATGATAGATTGGCATTCTGTTTAGTTTACGGGTAAAGCCTGCAAAGATGACTGCATGACTTCAATAAATGTAATGAGCTTCTGAAAATACTGTAATCCTGTCCTTTATTAAAAATACTGTCATATGCATTTCAATACCTAAGTATTATACTTTATCTAGTTATATAAATATTCTCTGCATGGCAACAACAAATAGGCTTTCAATGTTGGTAATTCTTTAACAGTATGCTTATTAAAGGTTACTTGCATCTTACAATCTCAGACAAGCTTACCTGATGGTCATTAAAGGATTGCTACTTAAACACAGAGCAACAGACACTGCAACAACATGCATTTTCTGAATAATAAGAAGCATAAATCAACAGTATAAAAATATGACAGAAAGCCAGAACATTCCACAAAATCAAGGACAGATGAAAAGCCAGTGTAGTACTTGTGTCTACCTTGGATGGGGGGATACTCTGCACACTTACACTGCATAACTGCTCCTTGCGTTGCTTGTCTTGGACACATCCAGAGTCACTACATGCGGGAGTGGGCTGCAACAACTATGTCACAATTTGAAATGTCTCTGGCTGATGATGGTGGCCCTGACACATTTGTCATACCTCTCAACTCAGAGCAAGAAATCAGGGAAAAGCCATAAATAGAAGTGGGACAAAGGCCTAAAAATAAGGACAATTTTTAAATATTGCTCTTATAAACTTAGAAAGATAATAGAATATAGTAGGTCTTACATTAGTATGAATTTTCTGAAGGGTATGGAATCTGAAGCTCAAATATCTGTCATTATTTTCTAACTTCAATCTTTAATGATTTGCCACTAATTTGCCAGAAAACCACAATGTTATGAAAAACAGACCAAAACTGTGACACAAAAATATAAAATAGCCACACAATACAGCTGGGAACTTGTCAAAGAAGGGACACTTTTTTAATATTAGTACTATTAAGTTGAACAGCTGACAAAATATGAGCATCTACATGCATTTCTGAAATAAAAGTAATCTATAACTCTGGTCATTACAATTATTTATTAATTGTAAACCCTCCATATGTTTTCTTCCAAAATTGACATTTTGTGAGAGGGATTATTGGGGGGACAGCAACATTTTGAGCCAAAATCGGTTGAGAGGTTTGGATACACCCAATTCTATAAAGTGATTTATTTGCGTGCACCTCTCAACCTTTTAATGCAGGAAGTTTGGACAAGGCCAAATATATTGGGGGAACATGCAAACAGTACTAAAAATTGCTCTTGTATAAACTTAGACAGTTGATAGAATAATGGGTCTTGCTTTCGCATGCATTTTTCTTAAGGGAATAAAGTCTGAAACTCAATGCCTGTCATTAATTATTGACTTCATTCCTAAATGATTTGTCAGAAAACCACAAATTTTATGAGGAACAAACCAAAAATAAGAAGCAAAAATCGATTCATTCTGCAAAAATCTGGACAGTTGAGAGGTATAGTTCAGCCGGGGCTGTCTTTGAATTTGCCCCCTCAAAAAAACATGGTTGAATGGGGCCTCCCCCTGCAGCCATTCCATTCTCCCATTACTTGGCTATTTCACCCCATTTACCATAAATACTTTAATGTGCATACTGCTTTGCTTCTATGATTTGGATTTCATTCAAAAGTTGTATTTTACATTTTACAGCACAAACACTAATAGACATCTGTTAAACAAAGCAATGCAGTCTCACAATGAAAATAGATTTAGCATTAAAACCTCTCTGCCCTTGAAACTCACATTTATTGAAACAGCATTGAAACCCACATTCAAAGAAAATACATCTGGCCAGTGGCAGATAAAGATTAACTTTGGGCTGTTTTCAAATCATAGGGCCCTTGCACACGAAACATACATGTGTTCTTTGAAACACCTTCCTGATTGTATTAAATTATATTCCTTGTATAATACAGTACAGTTGTTAGAGGGCATTTTAAATTTGTTTTTAACATTTTTCCAGTAAACAATGAAACAAAATGCATGCACCAATAATGACAAAACTGCCCAATTCAGAATATTTACATCGTAAAAGTATACTCAAACTTCTACAAATCACCAGTATCAGTAAATATGCTCAGTCTCTGCAGAAGTAAAAGTCATCTAAATAATTCCACATTAAAGAGGTCTATAACTAATGAAGAGGTTGCTGCTAGCAAACAACTTTATATTTCATTGTTTCATCTACAAATAAAGTGCATGTTGCCCTTGAGGAATAAATTGCCTATGTTACATTAAAAAATAAGCTAATAATATTGCAATAGGGAGTGGATGGCAAGATGATAGCAGGTTCATAGTTACTAAGTATCTCTGCCAAAGAGGACATTCTCAGGACTTCAGCATTCACCCCCTTAAAAGTACAACATAGTACAGTATCATCAATGCATCTATATACTGTGGTAGTAGAACCCACAGCCTTCTGCATCAAAAGCAAGTATTCAATCTGTTATGCTATTAACGATGCAAGCAGACTCAGCATAAGCAGCACTACACTTCTCTTCCCCTGAAGCTCTCAGCATCTTGTAATATCCACTTGACATTCAACTGCATCTCTCAACTTTTTAGCACAAGAAATCTGGAAAAAGCAAAAATTTAGTGGGGGGTGAGCACAAGCCCAACAACCAGGGACACATTTTAAACATTGCTTGTATAAGTTTGGAAAGTTGCTAGAATAAAATGTTGTTACCACCATGCATTTCACTGCCAAGTCTTGGACCCAGGACCCTGTGCACCACAGTCAGAGCAACATACCACTATCCCAAATCAGCTATTTCTTGAAAGACAGGAAGACTGTATCTTAAATGGATATCATTTAGTGAATTCAGTTCTTACCATAGCTCTCAACCTCTTAGCACAAAAAACTTAGACAAAGCCAACAATGGGGGGAATGCAGCCCCCAAAATAGGGACACATTTCAAATACTGATCTTATAAACTTAGAAAATTGCTAGAATAAAATATTTTGCATTACCATGTGCTTTCTGAAGAATACGACATCTGAAGTTCAACTGCCTGTCATTATTCAGTGAATTCAAAATCCAGAAAATCACAGATTTTATGAGGAACAGAACAGAACAAAATTATGAGGCAAAAATCTGAATAGCTTTCATAAGTGGTGGTGGGTAGGGAATTCAGGCTCTTTCTACCTGCACACAAAGTACAAGGTTTGAGCCTGAGTCACTCTCTTTTGCCACCAGGTATATTTAACTGGGGCATTTCGCACACAGACACACATGCCGAGCATGCATGTGCAGAGTTCTGGGACTCACTAATCAATTTTATTTCTTATCATTTGCAGCTAGGGGGGCTGCAGTCCTGCAGGCCAATAGCATGAGCTACCCCCAAAATTACCACATCAATGGCAATACCCTAAGTACTCAGTCAGTGGTGTGAGATCTGGGTACTCAGGTTAAAAGCAACCTTGCCTTTGATCACCATGTCTCCAGAATGGCAAGAAGGGCATTCTATATGGCTCACATCATAAGTAAGGTCATTGCCTCAAGGAAAAGAGAAGTTATCACCTCCCTGTACACTTAACTCATTATGCCAATAATTGAGTACAATGCCCGTTTTGGCATGGAATCACAAAGGTTCCTCACAAAGAAAATTCAAGGTCTTCATCAGCTATCCCATGTGGATCAGCTGAAATCTTTGTCACTTTATTGTGTTTCACACAGACTACTCAAAGGGGATCTCTCCCTTGCATATAAAGTGATCTCCGACCCCACTTTATTGGAAATGCTGCACATATGAAGTCAAATGACACATGGGTTACTCATCCTAAAGACCTAAACCTGGTATATGACATCAATAAGACCTTCTGAAGGGACATATTTAACTCTCAGAGGTCACTACAGCTTCGGAATAGACTCCTACATCAAACAGAGCACCTCAAAACATAGCACCTCATTGGCACTCTTCAAACACAATCTGGACATTTGGATGGGTAACCATAAATTCACCCCAGGGGGTCCACCTGTGTCCCTCCTGGACAGGAGCAAAGATACTGATTATGGTAACAAGGGTAAAATTTGGCTAGATTTGTAAGGGCCCTTGGGCCATTAGCTTAGTAACTTCCTATGATCCTATGAACCTATGTTGATATGTTCCCCCTTGGAGATTCACCCATTAGTGTAGTGCATAAAAAAAAAGACAAGAGACCCACCATGATGCAGGGAAACAGTTTCTGACTGCTTTTACCTGAGCTGGTGACTATGGTTAGACCCATTATTCAGACCATTGATTACAGGGTGCAAACCCAAGTTATGCATAAAGCCAGTGCTCCCATCTCCTGTTCATTCACTCAAGGATCCTGATTTTGAAAGGTATCCAGAATCCGATATGTCGGAAGTGTCATAGTCTGATCAGTCACTTTCCTCTGAGGATGAACATGTACAGAAACCCAAGCAGATGTTTTCTTTTTCCCAAATGCTGTCTAGATATTTAGGATGTTTTCAATTTGTAGCAATCCTCAGCTGCCCTTGAAATCAGCAGGGTATATAATCTTTGAAGGATGAGGCCCTGGACATGGTGACCTTCCATCCATTGATCTTAGCATTTTTAGAAAAGCTTACAATTCTCCTATAGTTAATGAGCCTCTTATGCTTGGCCATGCCTGGCCTCCAAGCCCCCTTGTCTGCAGACTTTGCTTCCATTTCCTGAGTGATGTTTTTCCAAAAAAAGACTATCCCCCAGATTCTCTATGCCTTGCATGGTGTGCAGGATCGGTGCAGGACCTCTAGCAGTAAATATGTCTGCCGTGCGATCCAGGAACAGCCTGCAGGGGCGTGTATGAGCACTCCTGTACTAGTCCTGCACGGACTAAACCTTTGTATAAAAATCCCCCCATTTGCAGGAGAAATCCATGAAAATGAGGTGATTTTGTGATCCAGGAAGCTTGCAACCGGCTGTGCAGGACTAGTGCAATCTGCAGAAATGTACTCGGTTAGTAACCGAGTACATTTCTGCAAACTCCACAACATAGCTGTGACAGCTCCAAATAAAGTCCACATATCAGTTAGTAAGCATGCAATGGCCAAGTGTAAGGCAACTTGCATTGCAAACAGGCAAAAAAATTTTAAAAAATCACCTTTTATTTTTTTTAGCCGATCTCGACTGTTTAAGTGTAGGGCAGCAGCGTGCAAAAGGGATCGAGGGAAAATAACAAAATAAACCTAAATAAAGCATTCTAAATAAAATCAGTATTCTGCCATGCAAGTCAATGGCAGGCAGAAGACAACATGGACAGTGAGTAGTGGTTGCTAAGGGGGGAGGCTCAGTGTGAGACATGTAACTATGCATTAGCAGGCAATCCTATGCAAATGAGGGGAATGATAGTGAATCCCAGTTTTCCCCAGCATGCTAGTCAGGTCCCAACAGTGTAAGAGTAGAAATAGCTTGGTGCAAGCCTAGGAGTTAGCTGACATCATAGAGGGTGTGTCAGGCATACTGTAAGGATTGGAGCCCTGTGGCTCGGGTTTGTTCCTAGCTTAGCACAGCTAAGCTACAAGGTGTGTCTGAATCTGTCTAGTACTCTTTGCATTGCCTAAGCAGGTCAGCGTGCTGCACACCAGGTTTTAAATGAAGAAGACAAAAGTTAAACCAGGAAATAGCACCACTGTGCACATTTGAGCATTCTGTTTGTGCGGTGTGCCCCTGAGCTTAAACAGAAAGGCAATGGGAAGGGAAAACAGCAGTAGGAAGGTAATCAAGGTGAACTAGCATAGCTGGCATATGAAATGTATCAGAATCATCCAATTACACAGGCAGCAGACCAGCCCAACCCAGAACACTACTATAAACTATGCAAACACCTTCCCCTCTTGTTTTTCCAACACTCTAGACCACCGGTGTATACAAGCATGGAACTTTTAACAAACAAACTTACAAAATGAGAGGGGCTGCAGCAGGCAACATAGAACAACATGTGCAAGAGGCTGAGGGTGGTGAGGATGTGAATGCTGCCGATCAACCCACAGTGAGGAGATGGAGAAGAGTGTACAGACCAAGGGTAAGCTACCATGGGCTACATGAGCTGGAGATAGTGGATCACTATAGGGTGGACAGGGACCTCCTACAGCAAATTGTTGAGCTGTGCCAGCCATGCCTGACACACCAAACTGACCAAGGGAAACCCATCCCAGTGGATACCAAGGTATGTGTAGGCCTAGGAATACTAGCCACAGGTACCTCCCAAAGCTCAACTGGGGATATCATGGGGATCTCACAGGCATCAGCATCTAGAGTATTCCACCAGTACCTAGATGACATGTCAGCACATGCCAGTAAGCATGTATATTTCCTCAACACCCGTCAGGTGTTGGCCAGCAATATGCATCTCTTCCACCAAATAGCAGAAAACTCTGATGTAGTGGGTGCTATAGTCTACATGCGCATATGCATCAAAGCACCACCCAGTGATCAGGGTAGGGCCTACACCAACCCATGGGCATTCCCTCAATCAATTGCCAGGTCGTCTGTGATGCCCAGGGCATTATAATGAATGTGTGTGCTGGATGCCCTGGAAGCTCTCACGATTCCCACATTTGGCAACTGATGCAGCTGTATCAGAGATTTGCCAATGGGGACATCCCCTACACTCACCTAGTGGGAGATGCTGGTTACACACTGGAGCCGTGGCTGATGACACCCATCAGAAATACACATACACCTGAACAAAAATGCCATAATGAGGCACACGCACAGACCAGACTTATAATAAAGCATGTGTTTGGGATGCTCAAGTCACGGTTCCAGTATCTGGACACATTCGGTGGAGCCTTGCAGTACTCATCAGCTACATGTACCCAAATGTTATGGTATGTGCCATGCTACACAATATGATCCTGCGGAAACAGCTGCAGCAGGAACAGCACGGGGCAGGGCCACACAGCCTCCAACCAATGCCAAGGCCTGCACAGGCACAAAGTGACTCAGAGGAGGAACAACCTGAGCCTGCCCCAGTAGGCAGATGGAGGTGTGCCCAGTATGCCAAGGCTGCGGCAAAGAAACAATGCATAGCACATACACTGACACAGTAGGGACCCAGGGAATGACACCTCTTCCTCACTTGCACATACAGTAAAAGGCATGCCAGACATGACACTACCTGTGCTCAACCATGTATAGGGAGTGTACTATGTGCATCTGACATAGGCAGCCCTCCAGCACCATCTGCAATTCTGGCACACCCACAAGGTAAGTCAGTCAATCTACCAATTGCCAAATAGATTAGAATGTGTTGTTACCTGTATCTATGGTATGGATGTGAGCATGCAAGGGAATTGGGTGGCTGAATGTTATGGCACCAGAAAGTAGACACCCATAGTGGCACCAGGACATCTGTAACACATACTGTAGTCACCATAGTAGCCAGTACTACAAAGGGTAACAAAACTCACTGCAGGAGATGTGCTGGGCGACATGTGTGTCCATATGACTCACACATGCCAGTCAGGGTGGTTCACATACCCAACAGGCTCAGCCAGCAGGACAGGTGTAGACAAACCCAAACAGAGCCTGTGCTATGGGCTCTGAATGATGGCTATGGGTAACCACCCCCCAGACCTACACAGACAGACTACAGCAGGTCAGGCAGTGGGATGTTAGTTCTGAAGTGTAGGAAGTCAGACACTAATATGTAGGGCAATCAAAGCTAAGATCTGTAGTAAAAACAAGTAGAAAACCACAAAGCCACGGCAACCTTGTAGAAACAGCAAAAAAGTGCAAGGAATACTTAACGCAACTTTTTATTTTTTAAGATAATCCAGCGTTTTCGCCACAAGCCTCTTGTAGCTTCATCAGAATACAATTAAAACACAAAACCTGCCTTAATATACCAGAAAGGCAGGAAGTGACATGTTAAATCATTAATTACATTACAAATTCATCAACTTAACCAAATAACTCTTGTTAATGGAAGTAAGTTTTGTTTCCCTAACTTGAACAGTACACTGGGTGACAACTAAAGATACCTTAAGAAATCTAACATGATAATAAGTCACTAAAAAAGCTAAAAGTCACTGAAAATCTAATGAACGCCTACTTGTAAAACATACTAAAAAATGTATGCATAGAGAAGAATAAATAGTTATACAATAAAAACTGACTGGGCTTAACCCCTACATGGCTCAGGACTGATACCCAAACCAAAACAAGAAAAAATTCAAATAAAAAGGATGCACAATAAATACATTAAATACATAGAAAAAAATATATAAAAAAGGTGAATAAATAAATCTAAAATTCAAATAGAAATGCTCCCGGCTATCTCAAATAACTTCTTAGCTTAAGGACAGCTGAAATATTGCAGCTGTCATTCAATCCTGGCATTCTGAAAGCGTCAAGTCTCAATTGCCATTCTAACTCTAGGTATTCCAATAACAGGGAAGAGGGACCTCCCCTGATTGAAAAAGGAATATGATCTATGGCCATGAATTCGAAGCTGTGACCAGGAAAAGACGAGACATGTTTTGCTAGAGCATTTTGACAATTGCCCCTTCTAATAGCATAATCGTGCTCAGAATTGATCCACGAAGTCTTCGATCGGTCTTTCCTATATAGAAACCACTGCAGCATTTACAACAAGCAATGTAAATCACTGCTTTTGTTTCACAATTCATTTTGTGGAAAATATTATATGTAATATTGTTGATAGTGAAACTGTTTCCTATTTTTACCAGTTTACACCAATTACAAAAACCACAAATGGCCATTCCCTTTTGTCTATTGTAACTATCCCTGTTAAAGTTCCTTTGTGTTTTTTTTTCTCTTTGGCAAGGATCTTTTCCTACAAAAGCGAGGAGTAGCGATGGCTGCCCTGTGGGCGCCGCTAATTTTTCAGAGTTATTGGGAAAAACATTACTTAAAGAATAGGACTGACTTGATGAAACAAGTCCGTTTCTATACTAGGTTTCTCGACGACGCCTTCATTCTCTTCCATGGTGACTCCTCTGAAGCCAATATATTTGTTTCGGAACTTAATGCCACTACCCACTTCCTTAAATTCACTTCTAACTTCTCGTATTCAGAGATCGATTATTTAGATGTCAAACTCGTAAAGGACAATGTCAAGGAAGAGTATCTGGCTAGTATATTCAGAAAGCCGACATACTGCAACTCCTGCCTGCATTTTTCTAGCGCACACCCATTCAAACAAAAACGTTCTATCGTAAAGGGGCAATTGGTGCGTGCAGGAAGGCTGTGCAGTACACTAAGTGATTTTTACACAGAATGCAACTTCCTTAAGGATATGTTTTCGAGTAGAGGTTACCCTATTTCACTCTTAGAGGAACTTATAGATGAGGTATCTAATAAGAGAATTTCTGGATACTACCAACCACTTTTAAGTGAAAAAGTGACAAAGCAAGGGAGAATAGGGAATTGTGTGGTGAATGTCAGCATTGATAATACTAACCCACAATCTTCAGTACATCTTTTGGATGATGAAAGGAATTTTAATTTGAATTTCATCACAACTTTCACCCTTGATTCATGGGCCATTTGGGCCATAATACGAAAAAATTGGCATTTCATAGTTAATGATAGTTTTTTAACTAATAGGTTGGGGTTGTCTCCTGGAATAACCTATAGGAGAGGAAATAACCTGAAGGAATTAACACAAAGGAACTTTAACAGGGATAGTTACAATAGACAAAAGGGAATGGCCATTTGTGGTTTTTGTAATTGGTGTAAACTGGTAAAAATAGGAAACAGTTTCACTATCAACAATATTACATATAATATTTTCCACAAAATGAATTGTGAAACAAAAGCAGTGATTTACATTGCTTGTTGTAAATGCTGCAGTGGTTTCTATATAGGAAAGACCGATCGAAGACTTCGTGACCGAATTTACGAGCACGATTATGCTATTAGAAGGGGCAATTGTCAAAATGCTCTAGCAAAACATGTCTCGTCTTTTCCTGGTCACAGCTTCAATTCATGGCCATAGATCATATTCCTTTTCAATTAGGGAGGTCCTCTTCCCTGTTATTGGAATACCTAGAGTTAGAATGGCAATTGAGACTTGACGCTTTCAGAATGCCAGGATTGAATGACAGCTGCAATATTTCAGCTGTCCTTAAGCTAAGAAGTTATTTGAGATAGCCGGGAGCATTTCTATTTGAATTTTAGATTTACTTATTCACCTTTTTTATATTTATATTTTTTCTATGTATTTATATGTATTTATTGTGCATCCTTTTTATTTGAATTTTTTCTTGTTTTGGTTTGGGTATCAGTCCTGAGCCATGTAGGGGTTAAGCCCAGTCAGTTTTTATTGTATAACTATTTATTCTTCTCTATGCATACATTTTTTAGTATGTTTTACAAGTAGGTGTTCATTAGATTTTCAGTGACTTTTAGCTTTTTTAGTGATTTATTATCATGTTAGATTTCTTAAGGTATCTTTAGTTGTCACCCAGTGTACTGTTCAAGTTAGGGAAACAAAACTTACTTCCATTAACAAGAGTTATTTGGTTAAGTTGATGAATTTGTAATGTAATTAATGATTTAACATGTCACTTCCTGCCTTTCTGGTATATTAAGGCAGGTTTTGTGTTTTAATTGTATTCTGATGAAGCTACAAGAGGCTTGTGGCGAAAACGCTGGATTATCTTAAAAAATAAAAAGTTGCGTTAAGTATTCCTTGCACTTTTTTGCTGTTTCTACAAGGTTGCTGTGGCTTTGTGGTTTTCTTCTAAGATCTGTAGTACACAGGTATGCCTCTAGTCAGCATGATAGGCAAGAATAAAGAATGAAATGGAGTACCTGACATACCACTACAGTCATAGCAAATGTGTACACGTGTCAGGTGTACGCCCCCATCCTACGTAGTAATATAATGACAGTCAGGTTTGCCACCCAATCCTGTGTAGAAATGTAGAAATAGACAGGTGTGCCCCCCATCCTATATAGTAATGTAATAACAGTCAGGTGTGCCCCCCAATCCTGTGTAGAAATGTAGAAATAGTCAGGTATGCCCCCCATCCTATGTAGTAATGTAATAACAGTCAGGTGTGCCCCCAATCCTGTGTAGAAAAATAGAAATAGACAGGTGTGCCCCCCATCCTACATAGTAATGTAATAACAGCAGGTGTGCCCCCCAATCCTATGTAGAAATGTAGAAATTGTCAGGTGTGCCCCCCCATCCTACATAGTAATGTAATAACAGTCAGGTGTGCCCCCAATCATGTGGAGAAATGTAAAAATAGACAGTTGTGCCCCCCATCCTCCGTAGTAATGTAATAACAGTCAGGTGTGCCCCGCAGTACTGTGTAGAAATGTAGAAATAGTCAGGTGTGCCCCCCATCCTATGATGAAATGTATTAACAGTCAGGTGTGCCCCCCATCCTATGCAGAAATGTAGTAACAGTCAATTCCAAATGATTGACGGATACCCTGCAGAAACAGCATGCTACCTGTAGGTGTACAACACAAAGGTCAGCACTGCAGTACAAACTACCTGGACTCGATCCACACATTAAAAACAAACAGGCATACTGGGCATGCTCAAACACTTAGAGAAATGAAGGCAATGTCAGTCAACAATGTCAGTCAACAACATACTGAAAGGTCATACTTGGTATGCTCACACCCTTAAACACATGAAGGGCATGTCTGCAAACACCAGTGGACCTGATATATCTGGCAGTCGCAGATGTTAGTGCAGACACTCCTCAGTATGCACCACTCATGCCTTGCACACACAGTGGATAGGAATACAGACATATATGTAAGGACAACACACTATAATAAGCCAAAGGTAGACATACATAGATATGTGGAAGAGGGTGACTGTGACAAGAAGACATCTAGACCTGTCCCACCCAGCACACAGTCAAAGGGTCACAACCAGATGAGGGGCAGATGTCACTCACTGCAGATACTGGTATCTGTCAGCATTACAGACTATGTGGTGCACGTGCTAACTGTGCAACATGACTTTACAAGGAAGTCGTCATCTAACAACTGTATACACATACCTGTGAAATATGACCCTGTGTGTGCCCAGATGTGTTGTGTCAACCTCTAGATGAATGGGTTATGGCCCATGCACACACACTGCCCCCCATAGTCCTACTATGACAAGCCTACTGAGGTCATCCACTGTGAAATACACCTTTGGGAGAGTTGTGGCCCAGTAATCTCCATGGTGTGGCTCATAACTGCTATAGTGTGATAAACTAGTTAGGTACGAGTTCCAATCCCAGACATGGCAACTGTGTGTGTGTGTGTGTGTGTGTGTGTGTGTGTGTGTGTGTGTGTGTGTGTGTGTGTGTGTGTGCACGGGTGTGTCTGCCTCTCTGTGTAAAGAACAATGCCTTTTAGGGTAGTCACACTCCCTACAATTGAAATGCTCTACTTTGGTAAGGCTGCTGATGTCATCCACCTAGAAATACATCTCTAGGATGGTTGCAGCCCAGTAATCTCTGTAGTGTGTGCCATAACTGTGTACTGCTTTGGTGTGATAAATTAGTTAGGTAGGATTTCTAATCCCAGACTTGGCAAATGTGTGTGTGTCTGTGCAGAGAGCAATGCTTTTTAGGCTAGTCACACTCCATACAATTCAAATGCTCTGTTTTGGCAAGGCTCCTGATGTCATCCTCCTAGAAATGCACCTCTGGGAAGTTAATAGCCCAGTAATCTCTGTAGTACATCCTATAACTGTGTACTGCTGTAGTATGATAAATTAGTTTGGTAGAATTTCTAATCTCAGACATGACAAGTGTGTCTGTGTAGAGAGCAATGCTTTTTAGGGTAGTCACACTACATACAATTTGAACGCTCTACTTTGATAAGGCTGCCAATGTCCTCCACCTATAAATGCACCTCTGGGAAGGCTATAGCCCAGTAATCTCTGTAGTGCATGCCATAACTGTGTATTGCTATAGTGTGATATAGAACCCTGATAGGGTTCTATTCCCACCCATGGCAATTCTGGATGTTATGGGTGTGTTTCAATGTCTGTGTAGGGAGCAATGCATTTTAGGCTAGTCACACTCAGTACATTTCAAATGCCCTACTTTGGCAATCCTGCTGATGTCATTCACTGTGAAATATACCTTTGGGGGAAAAAATTTTCTAGTAATCCCTGTGGTGCATCCTATAGCAACTTCATGTTGTAGTGTGATCTAGACCTCTGTTAGGAGTTCTATACCCACACATGTCAGTTGTGGATGTTTTGTGTGTGTTTCAATGTCTGTGTAGGGAGCAATGCATTTTAGCATAGCCGCACACTCTACAATTCGAATGCCCTACTTTGGCAATCCTGCTGATGTCATCCAATGTGAAATACACCTTTGGGGAAGGAGTTCTCCAGTAATCCCTGTGGTCCATCCTATAACCGCTTCATGCTGTAGTGTGCTGTCAACCTCTATTAGGGGCTCTCTACCCCCCACATGTCAGTTGTGGATGTTTTGTGTTTGTTTCAATGTCTGTGTAGGGAGAAAATTATTTTAGCATAGCCACACACACTACAATTTGAATGCCCTACTTTGGCAATCCTGCTGATGTCATCCAGTGTGAAATACACCTTTGGGGAAGGAGTTCTCCAGTAAGCCCTGTGGTGCATCCTATAACAGCTTCATGCTGTAGTGTGATATAGACCTCTGTTAGGGGTTCTTTACCCAAATATGTCGGTTGTGTGTGTTTCAATGTCTGTGTAGGGGGCAGTACATTTTAGCCTAGCCCCACTCACTACAATTCGAATGCCCTACTTTGGCAATCCTGCTGATGTCATCCAATGTAAAATACACCTTTGGGAAAGGAATTCTCCAGTAATCCTCATAGTACATCCTGTAACAGCTTCATGTTGTAGTAGGATATAGATCTCTGTTAGGGGTTCTATACCCACACATGTTGGCTGGGGATGTTTTGTGTGTGTTTCAATGTCTGTGAAGGGAGCAATGCATTTTAGTCTAGCCACACTCACTACAATTTGAATGTCCTACTTTGGTAATTCTGCTGATGCCATCTAATGTGATATACACCTTTGGGGAAGGAGTACTCTCATAATCTCCATGGGTGTACTATAACTGCATATTGCTGTGGTGTAATAAACTAGTTAGATAGGAGTTCAAATCCCAGACATGACAGGTGTGTGTGTGTCTGTGTTTGTAACTTGTATCCTGTGTGGAGGTGGTTGTGAGTGTGTGACAACTGGGCCCAATATGGAGTGGGTTTTGCAAATTTCTTATATGGTGGCCCTATTATATATCACAATGTCCACTGTACAGGGATAACAGATGTGAAATAGCCAAGAGGCTGGGGTGCAAATCCATACCCATACATGTGACATCAAGGCCAGGCAAACAAAGTTAGCAACCCTAGTATTAGCCAGATAGCACTCTGTAACCATGTCTCATACACACACACACACACACACACACACACACACACACACACACACACACACACACACACACACACACTTGCCTAGGCAACACCCACTATGTTGGTAGTACACTGCATATTGCCCACTGATAGTAACTATGGAGTGATTGCAGTGGACTGCAGAGGGTATGGCACCCTGTTCATCTGTACAATAGGCACATACATGCAGACAGTGCACCTTCCCCATGTTCTCCACTGGACACCTGCAACACCTGTGGTGCCATCAAATGTGACCCACAAAGGACATATCATGTCTGAAAACATGCCCCATATGGACAGATGCCACTGACACCAGGGAATGCTGTTAGCATGCTACCAATGTAGGTGCAGGGTAAACCTGCTGTCCATTACCAGTTCCCGCCATGTGAGGCCAGGACTGGCACATCTGATGATAATCTGTGTACACAACATGGGCCAGACACCCCAGGTAAAGTTCCACATGTCACCGTACATGCATGTGGGAGGTGTGCACATCACAGACACCCTCCATGTAATGTACTAAGGAACATATACATGTTAAGCAATGCACAGCATTGGCCACACGCAATAGTCACCCAGGTTACTGGATGGTGAATACAATACCCATCTGTGTGGGCAAATCCAGAAACTACAGCCCTGAGCCACAATGCAGACCACTGTCGTGTGGCCTGATGCCAAGGAATGCCCATTACCTAGCCTTGTATAACCATCTGAGACAGCTGACCACAACACACCCGTGAATCAATGTACCCATGCATGTCAGTACTGGCACCCTGTGAGTGTGTGTTTGTGTGTGTGTGTGTGTGTGTGTGTGTGTGTGTGTGTGTGTGTGTGTGTGTGTGTGTTGTATGATGCGTATGTTCACATTCACACTCACTACAGCCCCCATTGGCATACTGAAGCATGCTGTCTGATGTCAGACATATCCCCATACCCTTTGCCCATATAACCTCCGTATGACCCCTGTGGTGCATGTGATACCTGCACAGTAATGTGTTGTGGCAATCTCACTAGTGATGAGTTGTATTACTGGCCCTGCCAAATGTGTCAATGTGTGTGCATCCCTGTGAGAATGGGGCTGTGTTGATGCTGGCACCTGTTCATGTGGACAGACGTGTACTACACCTACCATATAACTACCATAGCCCCTGTAGCAGATGTCACTCACCATCACATATATGGTCTGATGGCTTCACAACATGTGATCTATGTGGCGCATCCAATAACTGCATAGAAATGTGATAGCACTACATAGTCATCAGGGGTTTGATACCCTGTGCTGGTAGGTGTGTGAGACAAACATGCTTAAGTTTTATTCTCCCACCCCTCCCTGACTTGTCTTTGCCTCTGTCTACCTCTCTCATTCCCTCTCTGGTGGATGTGGAGACCTATACCTGCTTTGCTTAGGTAGCAGCACGTGTATTTTAAGTGATGCTCATGATCAGCTGATGGCCTCTGCACAAATTGCAGCCATCCCCTAGATGATTGCATGTGGAACAGCTGTGGTAACATTCCCATAGCCAGTTGCATGCAAACAAACTCCAATATCTAGGAACATCATGTTGGTGTTGTGATTTTTCATTCATTGTGAGCAGGAACTTGATCTGTTGTTTGGCAAACAGCATCTTAGATAGATTGGGGATTTACCTCTAACAACATACACTGTGGAAACAGGGCAACACACAAAAGGGGGATGTGCCTGACCTGACTACAGACTGTAAGTACTACTGTACTACATTTGGAGTATTGTTGGTTTAACAGGGTGTGTGTGGATATGGCTGTCCTACATGTTTTAATACCTGCCATGTCAGTTCTATGTTTATGAGGAATCCTTATCCCTACGGTCATCTGCAGACTGGACAGTGTGTGGTGCCTTTGGTTTCATGTTTTACACGTAGAGCATCTATCTCTGAACTGCAGAAGGTAGTGTGAGGATTTCAGTCTGTAGATGGTGAAAGCCGCAACAGTTACTGACTTCATATCCCTCACAGGACATATGTTGCAACAAACCCTGTTACAACAGTAAATGTATGAGGTTATCATAGCAACATGTCAATATTGGCCCTGTGTATGTGCTTCCAGCCACAACTCTGTCAACCTTTGTACATATGTCATGCATTAAGAGGTGCATATGTGCTGTACACCATAATTAGTGTCATCATATCTGATAACAAGCCAGTGAGATATCAGACTGCTACACATGTTATGTACAAAAGGGGTTATATTTGATGACATAACCTGGGCATTCTGTGGGTGTTTTTACAGTACTGAGGTATGTGTACTTATGGTGAATGTCGACAGTGTGTGTATTGTTAATATGTACTTTGGCCTGTGTACAGACTGTGATAGAAGTAATTGTTCTTGGTCCCGTCCTATCTAATGTTACATGCTGCTCCACTGTATGTTACCATACTGGCTTACATGTTTGTAGGCCCATACACACACACACACATGTCCCATACCACAGACAGGCATCAGACCACAGTGTGTAGCGGCCCAGTATATGTAGGGTTAGTGTGTGAATGGCACATATGAGGATGGTGTTGAACAGATAGTCAATATACTGTAATTATTATAGCTTACCACGTGTGGCTGTGGCTGTGTTCACATTGGTTGTGGTTATGCACTTTCACACAGGTGTATTTTACTATGTGCTGTGAGATGCCTGTAGAGCCTGCTATATATGCAGGTACATGTGCATTCCCCCATAGGAGATGTAGGCCAGTGTTCAGCCAGTGTGCCTGTAGCCTGTACAGTGCTTTGTTACATATCTAGCAGCTTAGTGTACTTACCCAGTGAGATGTCATGTCCAGATACTTGCCAGATGTACTGCTGCTGGGCCTCCCTTAACAGTCATGTATGTCAGACAGAGCAGTGGGATACTGTACAGATGTATGTCAATATCTAGTGGATAGTATATGACCATGGCACCTCTGTACCAGCAGTTATTATGTGTCAGGACAGACAAGGGTGTGTGAATGCATAACCTATGGTGGCAAATGTATACCAGTCATTATGTGTTATACCCATCTACATGGCTGTCTACATCCAAATTGTCAGGCTTGGTCCACATGTTTTGCACTAAGGGGTTCTGTGTATATCTCTGGACTGTACAGAGTGTGTCAGAATGTCCACATATCTTGGCCAATATCTCTGCTGTAGTCCACAGGAGCATTACGTGCTAGCAGCGGTACTGTACTATGATGTCCTTTGGATGTCTGTCAGTAGCCAATGACACACATGTTAAAAGCAGATGTGACCTCCCACACACACCATGACTGTGAAGACAATCCCTATTACAGTAGCAATAGTCTACTAATATACCGGCTATACATACCTGACATCCCCTTGCACTACGAAGTTGGGACTATAGGGGCTGAGGTAAGGCTACACTCCATGTCCAGGACATATGGTGAAAATATATGTACCTATAATTATCCAGATATCTATATAGATAATTACATATATACATATCGACAGATATAGATGAGTATGTATATGTACATAGATATACATATACATACCCAGATATATACATATACAGAGAAATATATGTCTACACATATACGTATGGATATCTACATATATATTGACAGAAGTAGGTATATCAGAATAGATATGTATTCACATATAGTTATAGATATCTACATATATACCAACAGAACTAGGCATATCTGTACACATAGGATGTGCATACATATATAGCTATATACACATATATCTGTATACATATATGTATATCTATATATACACATATGTATATATACATATATATATATATATATATATATATATATATATATATATATATATATATATATATATACATATGTACATACAAAGAGATGTACACATGGCCATGTATATACAGCACTAAACATATGTGTATACAGACATATGTGTGAGACTTTGGAGTGATTAAGTATCAGTGTTCTGTACTTTCTTGCTGTACTTAACTGTTTTCCACCTAAACACAGATTTTCCAGCATTTATTGTGATTTAAAAGCTTGTTTTTTCACATATTGTACTTATTTGACTGCCTGCACTTTTAAAATGTTGTTTTTTTGTTTAAATAATTTGTTTAACTGTTGTAGACTACACACTAAAGTGCGATAGCCTTTTCTGATCATTTGTAGTTGTTTAAAGCTGGTTTAAGTGTATTTTTTTACTGTTTTTGCCTTATCTTTTCAAAAAAATCCTTGTTTCCCTGCCCTTCTAAGCTAGTATAGTCCAGTTTTCAGGCTAGTGCTGAATTCAGGGCTGTGATATTAGTTTCTGAGTTGCCCATACCTTACTTGGATAGAAGGAAGTTTCTCTGTTCACCTGTGAGAGATGGGTGCTTTGAGCAGCCTATCTGTCCCTGGAGGAGTAGTTCCAGCCCAGAAGTTAGTAGTTTATTGGACATTTTGGACTAATTTCTATCTCCTTCATTTCTCTACTATAAAAACAGCCGCTTGTTTTACGGAGCAGTGCCGGTTAGCTATGGTTAAATTATTCCCGACTCCATTAAGTCTCCTCTTCAGTTTTTCCCTTGAAACTAGTCTAACTCTCAACCTAAGCACTCAAAAAGCATCTTACAGCCCAGCACTTGCTCAGACCTAATAGCAATCACTAATATACCCTGACACTGATTGCCCAGCAGGGCAAGGTTCTTTATTCACCCCTCAGCAACCAAGCGACTAAGCAGCTCACTCTACTATTCAGGCATGACCAAAGGGTAACTTCAGGTGTACTCTCAAGTCCAGCTGGTGAATCTGGGTATCCTGAGGCAATGTTACAACTGCCTCATGTACACAGACAACCCTTTCCTCCTACGACAAAACACTAACATATACGAGAGATGCAATTATGCAGCCAAACTGGAAGCTAAGCTGTCTCCACCCAAGACTGGAACAGACAGTCAAGAGGGGAAGGTTAACACTTGCACCACAACTCCAGCTGCACACAGACTTACTAAAACAGCACTGGCAAAAAATACACGTAAATACACAAAATCATACTGGGAGGCTCTAAATAAAAAAATTCAAAAGCATCAGAAACCTCCAAAGCAGACACCCAAACAACCTGCACTTCCCGTCACAAACCAGACAACACACAAAACACAAAATCAGTGTGCCGCACAATCACAGCCCTTAAGGCGAAATAACATACCTAACACACTAGTAATAGGTGACTCTATAGTCGGGCACAGTGACGTCCCACTCACTAGGCTGGACAAGCAGAAGGTTACTGTTAGCTGCCTGTCAGGAGCCAGAATACGCCATATAACACAAGCACTCAGATCACTCCAGAACAAGTACAAATATGACTCTGTCATTGTTCATGTTGATGTGAATGACCTGAGACATACATCCCTGGACTACATGAAAAGAGACATGGAAGAGCTCTCTGATCATGTAGACCAGGCTGGTATGACCCTGACCCTGAGTATTATCCTGCCCTCACCAAGAATGATACCTCAGTATAAATTAAAAATGATCAATTTCAACAATTGGCTAAGCCTCTGGTGTCATTCACTTGGGATCTAGTGTCTGTCAGCCTGGGATGACATGCTCGACAAGCCACATTGCTTTGCAAGAGATGGCTTGCACCTGTCACCCCTAGGCTTTCGAATACTGGCCAAGGCTCTTGCTGCCCCCATAGTGCCTTTCTTAGGCAAGGCTCAAAAGTCAAACCCACCTCTGTAAAGAGCACAATTAACAAAAAACTGAGGGTTATGCTACTCAATGCCAGGAGTTTAAATCTCAAAATGCACGTGCTCGAACTACTCCTCAGTATGAAGAACATCGACATCTGTGCAGTAACTGAAACCTGGTTCAAGGCTCCAAAGAGCACCCCAACACTACCGGGCTACAACTCATACCACACGTTTCAGTAACAGAACACGGACCAAAACACAAAAGGAGAGGGTGTATCCATATTCATCAAGGATACCTACACCTCCAGGTTAGTGGTGCAGCATGATACCTCTGAGATCATCCATGTGCAACTAGCATTGAGCAAATCTGCAATGCAAATTTTCGCCTGCTACAGATCATCCTCCATGACCCAGGACCACCACCCCACCTTTCTGGAGACACTGGAAAACGTGAAGGCCCTACCAAACACCTTGATATTGGGCAATTTCAATTACCCTACCATTCACTTGGAAAACTACTCGAGTACAAATTCCCAGGCCCAGCACTTCCTGGAATTCATCAACTCAAATGCTCTGGATTTGCTGGTAAACTCACTGTTAACGAAAAATATGAACACTGAAAAACTAATAAAAAAATAGTGTGTCATAATAGAATTTGTAATATAGTGTGTCATAATAGAATTTGTAATAAATGGTGCTACCAGTTTACGGATCACTTTTGTCCTTTTTATCAGCTGGTAAACTCCCCTACCAGAGGTAAAAACATATTGGACCTGGTCATCACCAACATGGGCGACAGGTGTTCCACACCGGAGGTCAACCCGTCACTGATTAGATCAGACCATAAACTAATCACTCTGGATGTCCACATCCCACCACCACCCCCAACTAAGGAAACCACAGTAAAAACTTTTCTAAAGTAAACTTGACTTTACTTAAGACAGAGGTGGTAAGTTTCACAGCCCCACGCTAAAGGATAATGCTGCCCAAGATGCAGAAACCTTTACAAATGCACTCTATGAGCACATACAAGGATGCATGGATTGTGCCATCCCTAGAAAAACCAAGACTCACTCCTCTAAGAGGAGGAAACCAGTTTGGTGGACCCCTGCAATAAACAGACTCTACAATAGAAGGAGGAAACTAGTTCAGAAATAAAGCAAATCCCAAGAAGGAAAGACATCCCTGATCAGTATCAGTAAGAAACTGAGGTCACTCATGAAATCATACAAGGCTAACTTCGAAAGAAAAATAGCCAAGGATTCAAAAGATAACCACAAAGCCTTCTTTAGCTATGTTAAGAATCTAAGTGGCAAATTGCAGATATGCACTGAACTAGTGCAAAATAGCACAAAATATACTGAACCTACTGATATTGCCAACATTCTGGCAGATAGATTCAGTGCAAACTTCACCCCCCTCTCACCTCCAAAAGAGCCCACAACAATACCGGAAAAGTGTAGTGTCCGAAAAATCACAGATGCACAGGTGAAAACAGCCCTTTCAAAAGCCAAAAACACAGCATCGACGGGACCAGATGGTGTCCCAGGCTGTGTCTTGCACGAACTACAGAACGAACTAACCCCCCCACCTAAACATGCTGTTCAACCTCAGCCTCTCCACAGGCTACATGCCCATAGAAGGGCACATAGCAATGGTTATTCCTCTCCACAAAGGAGGGGCCACAACTGACCCTGGTAACTATCTCCACATAAGCCTGACTAGCCTGGTCTGCAAGGCTGTGGAGTGCATCATCATGGAACTCATTAACAAAGACATTGGGAACCTCCAAACACTTGACCTGACCCAGTTTGTCTTTGTTAAGGGCAAATCATGCCTACTAAACCTGGTTGACTTCTTCAAGACATTCAACAAGGCCATAGATGAGGAAAAGGTGGTTCACACAGCCTACCTTGACCTTGCCAAGGCTTTCAACACCATTCTACACTGGGGTATTACAGAATAACTCACCAGCCTGAACATAAACCCCTACGTCACGAGATGGGTTGCCAACTGGTTTACAGACAGAAGTCACACGGTAAGAATAGCGGGTTCCAGGTCCGACTCTAAACTATTCACAAGTGGTGTCCTGCAAGGCTTGGTCTTGGGACCCTTACTGTTCGGCATATACTTCTCAGAAGTACAGGCAAACACAGGAGGACTATGGCTAACCAAGTTCGCTGATGACTGCAAACTGGGAGCCATAATTGACTGTCCGGCTGACATGGACATCCTCCAAAAGGGCCTTACCGAGATGGACACCTGGTGTCAAAGTCATGGCCTCAAGCTAAATGCCAAAAAATGCATAGTTATCCCGTTTTGGAAAAACAAAACACCCACAAATTACCTCATAGGTGGCAGCTCCCTTAATACAGAAGAGGTAATATGAGATCTGGGAACCCAGGTAGATAATAATCTCTCCTTTGCCAGTCATATTGACGAAGTAGTTAGGAAATCCTTCTATGTGGCCCAGCTAATTACTAAAGGGTTTGCATCTAGAAATAAAGAGGTTATAGTGCCTCTGTACTCGTCACTCATTAGACCCATTATAGAGTACAATGCCCCATTTGGGATGGACCTCGCATGACACTTCCAATAGCTGGAAAGACCACAAAAGTACCTCACCAAGAGGATTACTGGTCTCAAACATATGTCCTATGCAGCCTGACTGAAAAAAACTTTGGCTGTACTCTGTTGCATATCGCTTACTCAGAGGTGATCTCTGCCTGACTTACAAAGCCATGTCCAACTCAGAATTGATGGACATGCTCCACCTAAAGAAATCCAAGTCACTGCAAGCCACGTGCTCTAGTGAGCTAAACCTCACCACAACAATAAATAGGACATGCTGGAGGGATAGATTCCTGTCACAGAGACTGCCCATGTTTTGGAACAAAATTCCAAATTACATCAGGCAGAGCCCCTCACTAACACTCTTCAAGAGAAACCTTGACAAGTGGATGGGTAACAGAAAATACACCCCTGGGATCACTTCATTGGCTCTGTTTGACAGAGGATCAGTTAATTAATCAATGGGGCGGTGAAAGCTGACACACTCTGGCTAGGCTTATAAATGCCCTTGGGCAGATAGTCTAGTACCTACCTATGCACCTATGAACCTATACATGTGTATGTACATGTAGACATATATAGACATATTATATGTATATAACAATATTCCTGTCATGAGTAAACATCACAGTTGTGTATACCCTCCCACATGTATCTCACTGTATGTATTTGCTATGTGCACATTATGATAAAACAACATATGTGGTGCAACAGTCATATTAATAACAAGGACTACACAATTTAGGAACTACAGGCAAATGTTCATTACCACTCAATATGTGTATTGACAGCTATATTGGTAAAATAACAGCAGTTTTTACAGTGGTCATGGCGTAGTGGTTAAGTGCTGTGACTTCAGTGTAAAGTGTCCTGGGTTCAAGACCTGCAAGGGCTGTTCATTTTGTTGCTGGGCAGGACAAGGGTTGTCAGATACAGAGTGGTTAAGGCAGTTTCGAGCAGTTTTTAGCAGGTTTATGTGGGTTTGAGTGAAGCTAAGCAGTGCTAAGCTATGGGAAAATGTACAGGCACTTACACAGTGTAGGCAGCGCTTACCAGTGTGCAAATCAGCTTAGCTGTTATATTGTAGCAATGTTGATACTTGCTAAGCATAGCTTAACCCTGGTAACCAGGACACACAACCCAGTCTGATAACCTGTAATAAGTGTATGTAATGCCAGTTATAATACATGCACCTTTGTGCTATCATTACAGTAGCAAGGGGTGTGAGTGTCACGTGTGAGACACAGACATATATGAGGCCTGTACAGCACTGTTATCTATGTGAATGTGTTACATACAGGTGTAGTAGCCCAGGGTACGTGCTGTCACACTGGCATGCAGTGTATCATGGCAGTACTACTATTGACAGTGCTAACCCAGGCAAGAGCAGAGTGCTTAATGTAGTACTGACAACAGGCACACCTGCGAGCATGGCTGGACACCGAGGCCTCCCTGTTGTATCCCTGGTGTGTGAGCTGTGTCACAGTATATACTGTGTCACAGTATATATCCCTTACTGGTCTGTCAATGCACTCATGCTACTGCATAGCTACCTGCCAAGCTGATGACTGTCAGTCCCTGTACAGATGTGTAGATGGCAGGTATCCAGCTGAGATATGTACAGGCAAGCTACGGTTGACTGACACCCTACAATGCATGTGGCATGTGCATGAGATGCATATCCCTGTAGTACCAATGTTGGGGTATACTATGGGTTGTATTGCAGTTGTGGCCAATGTGTAATGGTGGGTATGGCAGAGTGTCATTGTGGGTTTCAGGGAGTACAATATTCAGTGGGGGATGAGGATGCTGTGTATACTGTTATTACACCAAGGTACACCAGGTATATATCCCATGTACCACGTTATGATTACCACTGTCACCATCGATCATACAGGTAACTGTTACCACAATCCAAGCCAGTTATGCATGTGATGTATGCAGCCTACCTGTATCAAATTGGAGATACGGACATATTAGTTAACAGTGATAGGCCCTGGTATATCAGATGTGTGTCTGGCTGTTATGTGTCTGTAAATGTATATATGATGGTATGTCACACTACGTATCATCCAAATACACCCATTACATCCCCCATTAGCATACTGTACATATCAGGGGATGTTCTGCATGTACCATGTAACCTGGGACACACCTCACCCTAAATGCTGTGCGGTGTGTGCAATATAAGCCACACACATCAGTATCATGACATAGCTAGGTAGGGGTCTAGTCCCAGTGTTGCCAAGTAACAGTGTGCGTGTATGTGGATGGGTCTACATCAGGTTGCAGGGTATAAAAGCCTTAGCGGGCCACCTGTCCACATGGCACAGGCAATAACCGGTTTAGTAGTCTGTGAAATGTGTTCGACTGTACCCCAGATATGTCACAGCCATGGTGTCAGCACAGTGAAATACTCTGTTGTGGAATATGACTGCAGGCCATCCTCGCGGTGACACATGTACACCTACAATACAAATGGATTACATTATAGGGACTGCAATCAACCAGTGTTACTAACAGCTATAATGCATCATTGCTAGACAGCTACACTATGTGCCACATATACCTCACCCTCTACTCCCTATAATATGTTATACTGCAGTATTGTGGTGCACTATTGTACAGTCACTGTGTGCATCAGAACCATATCAGCTTGTCCCTGCACTGATGGTATGGATGACAGGGATGTGGCACAGATATTATCATATGCACAGGGCATCCTAGTGCTGACACATGTACCTACAACAAAAATGGATAACATTATAGAGACCACAACCAACCAGTATTACTAACAGCTATAAGACATTATTGCTGGATGGCTACACTACCTACCAAATATGTCTCACACTCTACTCCTCACAACATGTTACACTGCAGTACTGCGGCACACAGTTGTACAGTCACAGTGTGCATCAGTCCCATATCAGCCTGTCCCTGCCTCGATGGTATGGTTGACAAGGATGGGGCACAGGTATCATCATATGCAAAGGGTGTGGTGTTGGTTTGCCAGAGACCAAGGGTGGGCCATATATTTCACACCCTGTGTGCGGGTTTAGGGTGTACTGTGGGGAGCTGAGTGAGGTGATGTGGTGTGTGTAGGTATGGGGTTGCCCTAAATGTGTTTGCATAATGTGTGGGTATGCATGCACACAGTTCCGCCATGTGGCTGCCCTACAGAGGTGTTTATGAACAGCTGCAGACCATACCTGGCAGGGTGTGCAGTTCACAGCTTCCAGCCTTGGACAAGCGGACTGTGCCTGCCAGGGGTTCTATGGGCACATCCAGATACAGGCCTCAATGTGCTACTCTCACCTGCTGATGCCATTTGTCTACTGGTACCAGGTCCCTCCTGGGACTGGCCAGGACCATGTGCATGTGGCCTGCTGTGGTGTGGTTTGGTGTGGACAGCACCCTCCACACTGCCGTGGCTGCCACTGCCACTACAGGAGCCCCTTGGTGTCCTGGTATGTCCAAGTTGACTACCAGCTGTTGGCATTGCTGGCCTATGTCCATGTGGCCATTGCTGCACTCCCACCACATGTTCAAGCACGGACAGACCACAGTCGATGAGGGCCATCATCTCACCAGACCATCTATCCATGAACTCAGTTAATCCATGGATGGCAACAGCCAGATCACGCGCATTGTCATTTGAAGATGTGAGAGCAGCCTTCCCTCTGCAGCCTCAAACCCTGTATGTGGTAACATTCTATACGTGCCTACGCCACCATGACAGCCAAAGACATGCTTCTGCTGGTACCAGCTATGTCACTTCTGCCAGGGGCAAGATGCCCAGCGGCCCTACCACGAGCACCCTAGGACATCTGCCTATGTGGTGGCCAGCCGGACATCCAGCTATACCTGCTGCAACCAGACACAGTAGGCATGGTTACCACACTTTCCTGTGCACTGCCACCGAACATCAGCTGTCCCTCCGCTATGGCCACTGGTGATGGGGTGCATATAGGCACTGAAACTGTGTGCGGGCGTGATGTGGCTAAAAGTGGGAAGTCAAGTGATGGCCTCTGCACCAGTCAGTGTCCTCCACTTGCTAACTGCATGCAGCTTGCTGTGTAGTACTTCCAATTACCACTGTCATGGCAACCACCTACTATAAATCCCTACATCATGTGGGCATGGTCCCTTTACCTTTCCTGTGTGATGGATATCCTTCCTGTGTGTGGGCATCAGTGTTACAGACAGCAGGTAGAAATACCTCTTACAGGAGAACCGGCACACTCAGGCCAGCTACATATTTGTATGAGGTTCCAGAACTACAGACAGACAGTGAGAAGAGTTGTGTTATGCTTTGTATAGTACTGGTGTTACAGGGTGTGGGTGTACATGCTAGTTTACATTGGAATGTAGTGTGTCTGCATAGCTCTCAACTGTGGGCCTATCCTCTTGGTAGCCAGAGGTTTGTCTACCATGTTTTGTCTGTCTACCACACAGGTCCTGTGTCAGATATTTCATTGGCAGTGTGTGTGTTGAGTGCTAACAGTACATGGCTACATCCATTTACGTTTCTAACCTCAGTTCCCTAACTAAGGGTATGTTGCAGACTATCCTGTAACACCAGAGACTTGCTTAGTGTATGACAACAGTTTTGGGCCCTAGTTCCAGCCTCTGTCCTCCACCTACATACCAAGCTTTGCACATATGACATGCTGTCAGGGGTTGTTCTGTCGTGGTCTGTGAGTATATCATGATGCCATTGCTGGCATCACTCCACTGTTGTTGTATCCCCATACATATGGTGGTGCTGGGGCCATATATGTGCGGGATTCACCTACACAATACATGTGTGCCCTTATGCACTCCAGAGGCCAGTGTATGTAACAATGATATATGGCCCTGTATTATTGAGTTTGGGGGGGTGCACAAATAAAATCCTAGGCTGTTACAAAATGTGGGGGTATAAGGGGTGAGCTGCCTTAAGGTATCTCGATGTACAGTACCATACAATTCACCTATATTTACATTATTTACATAAATTGGGTTAATGCAGGCCTACTGCCTCCTGCCATACAGACTGTTATGTTTGTCAGTGTGCTTGTGATGGTGTCAGTTATGCCTTGTTATGTAACAGTTATATCCCATTTGGACAACTGAAGTCTTTACCACCTAGTGATTTTGTACAGAGTCTAGATAGAGGCTGCTGAACTATACACCTGCATTACTTACTGTTGATTGTTTGCTATCCTGTGGCCCAGTCTGTCTTTACTATTGTACAATTTGAAGGGCTTGGCCTGGACAGCAACAGTTGTGAGCATTTCCAGACTATTGTATTAGTATAACTGTTTCACAGTTGAATTACTCTGTTCATATGGATGTCCGTGTCTGAACAGCTATATTACACGGCATATAAAACTGTAATAGTACACAAATAAAGGTTTTCCATTTCTGCAAACCTTTGTGTGGTGCTTTATGCTATGACCTCTCTGTGGGTATATGTTGCAGGCAACAATTGTCATTTGTATGGGTGGCCCATACAGTGTCCAGTTGTTAAGGTGCTAACTGTAGGCATAGTGGCTGTTCCATACTGTGTGCACCTTCTACATATGTATCTTACTGTACATATCTCTGCATGTGTATATATAGTCTCATGTATATATATATATATATATATATATATATATATATATATATATATATCTGTATCTGCATATTTGTGTCTGTGTATATGTATCCTGGGCATGTTGATAGTTTCCACATTTTACATTTAAGCCAGACTGTACTGCATGACATGTTACCAGTACCAGCCTGACATCATACAGTTGGGATGCAGTACTGTTAACATCTTGTGCCCATGTTGTGTCAGGTCCTGGTTATGGGATCTGCAACACTTGGTAGAGTATTGCAGGCCGGACGTGTTTGGCTGTGGGGGGGTATACCTATTCATACAAGAAGTATATTGTTTGGGGCCTCTCAACCCTATTAACGGTGCATGTGGATATATATGTTTTAGTTAATCTACCATTGTGATCTACAGATGTATAGCCAGATATATCTGTTATTGTCTTTCATTTTTTCCCGGTTAGGGGTCGCCACAGCGGAACTCTGGTCCTTTAATGATTGGTAGTAGATTTTCACGGTGCCGAGTTGCCAGCTTGACACCCACCCTTCAACAAAGGCATGCCCATTCACGCATGTCTTTCAGAACGCCACTCGAACCACGGGGAGGACATGCAGACTCCACACAGAAGGCACTCCCCGCACACTAGCTGAGAATCGAACAGGAGAACCTCTTGCTGTGAGGCAACAATGCTATATACCTGTATAGAAATATATATCTGCTTACATATATATAACTATGTCCATATATACCTACATAGATATATATCTGCTTACATATATGTAACTTGCTGTGTATATGTAGACATATAAGTGTAGACATATATATATATATATATATACATATATATATATATATATATATATATATATATTTAAATATATATATATATATATATATATATATATATATATATATATATATATATGTATATAGATATGTTGTATCTGTTTAGATATTAATATATTTACACACACACACATACATCTAAATGCTGGAATACATTCTCTGTACTGCTGCATGACTGGGCTGGATGATATGTTTTTGAAAATATCAGAGGTATGTGTATCTGGCATGACTTAGTGTTAATCACTTTGTCTAAGGTATGAAGGGTCCTGGGTTTGAACCTTGCAGATGCTGTTTATTTTGCTGCTGGGCAGAACATGGGCCATTAGATACAGAGCGATTAAGACACTTTAAAGCAGTTGTAAGCAGGTTTGTGTGGGTTTATTCAGAGGTAAGCACTGCTAACTTCCGGTTACAGTTTCTTATACTCTGTTATTTTGTGAATTGCTTAACTTGTGCAGGTGTTGCTTACCCCCAGGCAAACAGGCTTAGTCCTGCTTACTGCTGCTTAAAAGTGCTTACTCCCACTTACCCCCGCACTAATTTCTTTAAAAGAAAAGAAAAAGGGGTTGATAAGAAAGTGGTGAAAAAAGGGGCAGAAAGAAGTAACGACAGTAGAGAAAATAGCCAAGGATGTGCAGGAAGGGTGTAGGGAAGTTCCATAGCTGCCCATTTCTTCTACAGCAACAGCTGTGTATATACACTGAATTTGGAGGTAGATTTGGACACTCAAACCCCTGGGAGAGGGGTGAAGACAACAATAAGTTGTGATGCCAATTAGACTGGATTACATGTGTCCAGTGGACACATGTGAAATGGACAGCTATGTATGGGGTGAGATTTTTTTGTAGGAACAGATTGCCCCCTTTTTTTTTTCAGGTGAGAGTGGGATGTTGGGGAGGGGTAGTAGGTATTTTGGGGAGGTAGGTTGGGTAGGTTAACAGACAAGACAAACAAGACACATATAGGGGTGGTATATGACACATGTGGGGGATAAACACCTTGATGCAGAGGGGTGTTGGGATATCGGAAGCCCACACGCCCCCTAGTGGTAGCAGTGGGACTGAGGTCCCCACCCATGGGCAGTCACCACTGCACCTTCACAGCCTTGAAGGTGGCTGTGTTGGGGGCTGAGTTGCAGAGCCAGGCTGACTCTCTAATTGTGACATATGGCCCTTGAGCTGGCGTAGAAGATCACCAAACTGCTGGTTGATCTCTCTATGCACCATGACCCCGACCTGGCGAAGGGTGACAGGTGCCTGTCCGCACCCACTCCCATGGGGGGTAAGCTCCATCCCCTGAGGTGGTTCCACCGGAAGGTGGTGCAGGACCAATGGACAGGGAGGTCCTGGGTTGGGCCCCAGACATGCTGGTGCCCGGTGCCACGGCCAACTGAGGTGGGACAGGTGGGTCTGCTGTGTCCGGCCTTCCCAAGTGTGTTATAGTGTTTAGATTTCATCATTTGCGGGTTAGTAAAAGTCAACACATTCCAGGGTTAGGTATAACAGCACGCATAGATATTCCCATTAACCCAGACACCAGATATTGAACAGTTGCATAGCCAACAGAACACATGCATATATGGGACCACAGTGGTAATAAGAACAGCATGCAGGTACATTGATGGCACCATGCCCCCCAATGTACGAATAATTCAGTATAGCACATGCATGGGAATCATCAAAATATTTATCAAACTATTGGACATTATGAGAACATAGGTGTCATTACATACCAGTTGGAGTGAGTATGTTGATTATTGTTGGAGATATGGTGGGGGGAGAGAAAGATGTCAATTAGCAACCAGTATATTCCTGTAGTCCACATTACTTTCCTAGTCAGTGCTGTAATCTATACCTTACAAGTCTTACTACACTACCCCAAAGCCTTAGTTTGGACAGTAATATGGCTGTCATCATCATTACACATGAACCGGTTTTACCTGCAGTATGCACCTCTTACCTGGTATACCTGTACGGGGACTGTTTGTTTACACTAATTGTTTGTACATATACTCCTGGAGTCTGGGTTGTTGTTTTGCACATAGCTATGCAGCTCTTTCTGCACAGACTCTGGCCATGTGTTGATCACATGCTGGTGTGCCGGGACATATCTAGAATATTGCCTTCTTCCACCTTTAGTGACCTGACACACACATATACATGCTTTCCTACACTGTTATATTATGTAGCACAGTGTGGGTAACAGTGACCAGTGATACTTTATTATTCAGAGAAACTGCAACACTCACAATTCCCTACAATACCAGAGTGAACAGTACCAGTACAAGTTATAATGGTCTGTATTTCTCAGCACAAGGTCCGTGTCCAACGTACCTGTGGGAGTAGTGTTTGTTAGCACTACCTGACTGTTGCCACACAAAGCTCCAGATTACACATTAATATTATGCACATACCTCTCACTCTGTTACTGTACACACTCTGATCACAGCTTGACAACATGGGAGTGTAGATAGGACATACTTGAAATATTACCCTCCTAACGGTTTTGGGGGTTGCTACAGTGACAGGTGTGTTGTCATGATGTTTGATAATCACTTGTACTCCCTGTTTTCTGGCTAAACATCTGGGATCATCCCACAGACTTACCAGGGGGGACAGGCAGCAGATATGGGCACATATACTGGACATTCTGGCCTCATCTGTACAGTTGTGGGGTATGAATTTTTTATGCAGCCTAATTCCACTCCCAGGATTCAGACCATGGCTTTGTCTGCTACAACTTAAACACTGCCCATCACAGTTCTGTCTGCTATATAGATATTGCTGTATATCTCCTATCTGCTTTCTGTCTTATTAATCCCCTGTGCTTTTGCATTCTGACCTTGTATTACAACATTCATATACAGATTTCCTAGACAGTTATATGTTGTAGGACAGTGTGGGCGACAGTGATGTGTAATACCTCATTATTCAGAGCAACTGCATATCATTCTTGTATTTCTGGGCACAGTGTTGGTATCTGACAGACCGGTGGGAGGAATGTTTATTAGCACTACCTGAATGTTCCCACACACAGCACCAGGTTCCACATTACTATTATGCACATACATCTCACTCTGTTATTGTACACACTCTGACCACAGCTTGTCAAGTTGGTGTGTAAATGGGACATACATGGCTTCTTAGTTACATAAGGTATTGGGGAGTTGCTAGTGTGTCAGTTTTGTTCTCATAGCTGTGTGACAATCAGTTGTGTTTCCTGTTTGCTGCCTATATGTCTGGGATCATCCCACTAATTTCCTAGGGGGACAGGTTGATAGGCAACAGATAAGGGTCACCTTACTAGACATTCTGGACATATCTGTACAGTTGTGGGGTATGATTCTGTATGCAGACTACTACCACTGGCAGGATTCAAATTGTGGCTGTGTATGCTAAAAAAACAACAGCTCACATCTCAGTTGCATGTGCTATTTGGGGGCCTATATTACCAGAATGAAACACCAAAACAATGAATACGCTTTGAGTGATACATAAACAGTGAAATACTGAAAGGTCAAATCGCCTAAATACCGAAAAAGAGAAAAACAAAATGTTATACTTGGCCCAAACCTACCTACCACACGCTTTCTCTGACACAAGTACGTTAAGCAGCAAATGTAAGCAGTTGTAATGTAAATAGCCTATGTATTGTAAACGATATGTAGTGTAAACGTTAAATGATAGTAACATGTCATAACATACATACTGATACGGTAATTGTTAGACACTGCTAACTTGTAAACCCATTAAGGTTTACCGTGGATTATTCTGCTGTAAACCTATTAGCATTTACAGTGGATTATTCTGCTAATCAAGGAAAGTACATAAGGAATGTAATCAGATGAGATAGTTGTGTGTATGGCATGTTGTCTGGAACACTATGGCTTCCGCTTCATTAACCAAACCTGGTGAGATAGGTGGCAGGTATTGCACTGTGCAGTCTCAGAAAGGGAAGGAAATGTTGATAGTAGAGGGGTACTTGTATGTATTGGAGAAACAGTTAAAGACAACGAAGTACTGGGGCTGCCAACTGAAGAACCCCCAGAAATGCAAAGGTAAGGCAATTACTACATTGGCAGGGGTAGAGGAACTCTTATTAAAATCTAACCCACACGATCATGCTGCAGACCCAATAGAGGTGGAGAAGTACAAGGCTTGAAATAAATTAAAGGAAATGTCGAAAGACTGTAGAAGCACCCCTGCACTCTTCGTGGATGATGTGTTTGCTAGCACATCCATACAAAGTGTAGTTAGTTTTCCCATGCTAAGGTTGATGTTACAGCGTGTGGCCAGGATACATCGCAAAAGGTTGCTAAGCCACTCCCTACCCTGTAGCCCTTGAGTAATGTGTGCGTAGAAAACTTCAAACCTAAGCAATCCACATTTATACAAGAGAGAAGGGTAGATATAGCTTTAAATGTACATGTCTTAGTCTTTAGTACTGTAGAGAGCCTTGGTGACTTATGTAAGAGTACCATATGGTTCATGGATGGAGTATTCCTCACTAAAGGAAAGCTGTGTAGACAACTGTGCAGTATACATGCTTTAATTGTCCAGAATGATGTACAAAAATATATCCCTTTACTATATTTCTTGATGTCTAAAAAATCCTATAAAACATACAACTACATGTAGGAATGTGTGTGTTTGCTTTATGTACAAGATGTCAGTTGACCCCTACAGTGAGGTTTTTACTGTGTGATTTCGAATTGGCAGCTATGAAGAGTATTTCAGCTAATTTTGCAAATGTTAGTAGTAAAGGTTGCCTGTTTCATTTCTCACAGAGCGTTTGGAGAAAACTGCAGCAGTTGGGTCTGTCAAAATTGTATGGCACTTCTGTGGAGTACCAACTTGCTGTGAAGGAATTGATAGCCCTAAGCTTTCTTTCAGAAACAGACATTATTCCTGCCTTCACGCAGTTGCGCAAAGCCTTCCCTAGTGAAGGTAATGAACTCATAACGTATTTCTCTGATACCTATATGTTGGGTCGCCTTAGAAAACAGGTCACTCGGACTGCCTCACCTTCTAGATTCCCTCCCATGTATCCTATTTCCTTTTGGAATGTGTCTACCTTGAATGATAATTATTTGCCACGAACCCAAAACTATGTGGAAGGATGGCACAGGAGAATAAGGTGCCTACTTGGTAGGTGCATATGTGACATTCCATGTGTAGTAACTATGTTAGTACATGAACAGAACAGGGTGGATAAAGTACGTCTTCAGATGCTATCTGCCTGTGCAGTGTTTCCAAAAAAAAAAAAGGAAAACTCTTGAACGGGAACAATGGTTGCAGACTGTATTATGGAAGAGAAATGAATACACTATTGCAGAGTTTGTATGGGAAGTCGCTATGTTGCTTAAAGTTTAGTGCAATACAAGTGGCAGTTTAGTGCAACAGAAATGGCTGGACTAGCCGTATGCATCACGTTTAAGTTGTCATTTATTTTGGTTCTGTAGGCACACGATATGTTGTGTAGGGTCTGTTTTATTTTACACATACACAGAAATAGTGTTATAGGATAGACTTTGTATATAGTTGTGGACGATTTCAGCATTAATCTATGTTAGCAGCACATTATTTACATTACATGCATGCGTTACAGATGTTAACAGGGTACGTGTTTTTATTTTATAGTTTTGGACGGTGACAGTGTGAAAGCATAGGGGATGTACATAGAGGGGACGTGGTTTAAACATTAATTTATGTGTGCAGCACATTCTTTAGATTACTTGCATGCGTCATTGCTGTTATCTTTTACGTTGAGTGTCACACCAGTTTGCAGAGGTTGGCTAAACAAAAGTTTTCAATATTTTGATTTCCTCTATTTAGGCGATTCGACTTTTCAGTATTTCACCGTTTATGTGTCGATCAAAGCAGATTCGTTGTTTTGGTGTTTCTTTCTGTTAATATAGACCCCTATTCAGTTTTTGTTGTCTGTATTTTCCCTGTTTACTTTTGATGTGTCTCTCTGTTGTACTAAATGGCCTTTAGGGATTACACCTGTCATATACAGGCATTCCTACACATTCAAATTATAGTGCACAGTGTGGATAACAGTGCTTAATACTACAGTACTATTACATGATTGCATATCTACATTACCGTATGATACCAGGATATACACGTGCAGTCCAGCAGTTAGACCTGTTGTGTCAGGCCATTACACTTTTATTGACTTACAAACAATATGAGACTCTTCCTAACATATTCTCTAGTGTAGGCAATACTTGCCTTGAACAATACAGGTTTTATACAAGCAATTAATTTACCACTACTTTTATTTTTATTTCCTATGACAGTAAATGCATGAATATTACTGACCTGCTACACGTTGCAACCTCACCTGGCAACTGAAGTGGGCCTCCTGTTTCACGGCCCACTTCATTGCAGCTGTAAGGGACATATGAAGAATATTTAGCCATACCTATCCATGATATACCTAAGCTGGCAAATATTACACACATACTGGGGTGATGCACACAGCTGGAACATCTCCTGCCATTCTAGCCTCCTGGAGCCACTCCTCCAAGAGGTCCCCCTTACACCACTTCAGGTTGGCATAGTGTTGCCTGACCTGCTCACCAGTTTGGGGTATGCCAGTGGCACTGGTGAGGTCATGGGCAAGACAGTCCCAGGCCTCCACCTCATATTGTGAGCCCTGGTACTGGCTCTGCAGCAGTCTCTGAGCAGGGCCTTTAACTAGGAGTCCTGCCATGACCTTGGACTGCTGGATGCACCAGCGCTGCACCCGGAAGTGCACACCTTCTGCCCTTGCTGCCATAGTGCCTGCAAGGGGAAGCTACAACCCCTTATGAGATGTATTCCTGCCTCTTGGGTTTAAGTAGGGCCAATTTCCCACACTTTTCCATGATTGGCCAGTTTTAAAAAGGCTAAGCTATGGGTAAACCTGCTTAAGAAGGTTGGTATTGTTTAAAGGGGTATAACACTGGGCAAATTGAGTTAGCTTGTCTACAAATTGCTAACACCTCCTAAGCTGGCCTGTGCAATGCTTAGCTTTGCTTGTATTAGACTTTGCATTATTTTTCTTTTTGGCATTGATTTCTTATTCATTACATCTTATATATATGCCTGGTATCCATGATTAATCTGTACGTACACTCTATGGGGTCCTTGTGTTTTACTGGGGACTTCAACATTGTATTACAATTACACCTCACTTCTGGGTTTACTGCTGTACTCCAGTTTACATATTTATGTTATCTAGTGGGTTATGTAACATATGATTGTATACTGATTCCTGTCACAGGTTCAGTTTGGTTTTAATATGGTGAGGACTTGTTTGCTGATAACTTATTCTTCTGTACTTCTCTGATGGCTTCGTGGTTAACTACTGTGACTATGATGCATAGGGTCCTGGGTTTGACACCTGCATGGTTGTTGATGGCCAGAACAAGGGCTGTTGTACACAGAATGATTAAGGCACTGTTGAGCAGTTGTAAGTGGGTTTGCAATGATAAGCTCTGCTAACCTGCCATGACATCTGCTTACAGAGAGTTAGCTTGAAAATTGCTTAACCAGTGTAGGCATTGCTTACCGCTGCACAAACGGGCTTATTTGTGCTTAAACCTGCTTACTAGTGCCTTATTCATTATGACACTGACACCTCACATGTGCATTTACTGCAGTACTCCAGTTCATGAAAATATGTTATTTAGTGTGTTATGCAACATAAATATTACTCATAACATGCTTTGCCATGGAAAATGGAACGTGCTGTAGTTGGACTCGAACCAGGAATGCCTGCTCACAAGGCGAATGCTCTGCCTACTACACTATTGCTATGCTGCTTCATTTGCATATATCTTCCTTGTTATCCTTATCAGCCATTTAAGCTGCATTAATCGTAGCTAAGCGATGGACACACTTGCGCACCTTTGGTTAGCTTTAATCGGATTTAAAAAAAAAAATTAAGGGTTTCTTCATTTTATTTATGTATACTGTTGCTGTTGTACACAAGGGAGACTGTTGGTGGGGATATGCGGTCACCTGTGAGCAGTCTCGCTCATTTCATACCCCTTTTTGCTGTTCTTTATTGCGGGGGTGTGTACACGCCTCCTGCACTCTTACACACTCCATGTAAGCCTAGGAGCTCAGGCAGCACACCTCATTATTATGCATGGCGTGCTGCCGTCCTGCTCCTAAACGGCCGACCTTGTGCAGGACTAAGCTATTCCTGCACGGAGGAATAGTAAATCTGGGGGTATGTCTTCGTTAAAGCCAGTCCTTCAACCTAAACTAGGCAAGTGACTAGAATTTCAGGGAAAGAAGCTGGTGCAACCCAGCATGGTAGCTTTTAAGGTGTCTCATTACCAGTGTTTTATGTGGAAATGTTTGTTGAGATGTATATATAGTTTAGACAAGTTTGCTGCATTATTTATGAAGCTGAAAGACTATGTGAAAGAGATTGCTTCCAATTCTCTGAAGTGTCTAAACATGCCTTAAAGAATGCCTTGGAGGGGCAGATACTATTTCAATGAATGCAGTGGCATCAGCTGTGGTAAGGAGGTATGCTTGATTTCGCAGCCAAAACTTTTCTGATTAGTTAAAAATGAGAATTTTGAATGCTCCATTTGATGTTGATTGGATGTTTGGTGCAGCAGTTAATCATAGCCTTAAACACTGAAATGACAGAGGCAAACTGATGCAAGGAATATCTAAAATGTTTCATATTTTCAAGTTTTCCTACAATAAGCAAGATCATTTTCAGTGGTTCAACAAACAGAAGTCCCAGCTGAACAAAAACCAAGGCACCAAAAGGAAATGGCAAGATGAGAACTCTGCTAAACCTAACAATGAGGATTCCTTTCCCAAAACGGATATCCAGGATATACACCTCCTAATCTATGACTATGTCGAGGCTGAGCACCCATCATTCCCAAGTCCCCCCCCCCCCCCCGTGCCTTGTCATGAAAGTTAGCACTCAACAAGGCAGCCTGGCTGTCAGTGGGTGCTTGGAATACCAAATTTGCACAGAAGTGCTTCAATATCAAGAAAATTATGTCAGTGATCCACATGCCTTGAAATTCTGTTGACGCCTTTTCAAAATGTGTCCCTATCAGTTAATCGAGTTTTCAGAAACTCAAACTCCATATGGTCAAGGCCATATGATCGAGTTTTTGAAATCTTGAAGCTTTTGAATAGAGATCATGGTATAGTAAGGATTGGGAAATTTACCATTTTCCAAACTGTTGCGAGATCGCAGAGTTGATATATATAATTTGCAGGGGGTTTGCAGGGTACAGGTAGATTTTTGTGTTTTCTTTCTTTTTTTTTTTTTTGATGTTTGAGTTTTCTGAAAATCAATCATATGGTGTCTTTGACATTGTTTTCGAGTTTCCTAAAAGTCAATCATCTCACATTGACCCTTCAAAACAGACAGCTTGAGAAATTCTCTTCCAGACATTCTTGCAGCCATGATAGGAAGACAGATGCATTCTTGTTCCCTTGTATGCATTTATATCTTTTCCACTGATTCACAAGGTCTTTCTGAGGATTCAGAGAGAAATTCCAAAAATCATTATAATAACCATCTGTTGTCCCAGACAGTCTTGGTTCTCTCTTAGAATGGTACTGGCCAAGCACAATTACCACAGACTTCCACCAAGTCCACACGGAAACTGATGTATCCCAAATGGGAACAGCTACAACTGACAGCTGAGATGACTCAGTCTTGACTCCATTTAGGTACGTGTTTCATGAGTATGTGTGGCAGGTGTTAAAAAAGGCTAGAAAATCTGCTAGTATAAAATCTTCTATTTGCAAATGGATGAGGTTTTCTTAGTGGTGCTTAAATGGGAACAGGGGATGCCTTAAGGTTAATAGTCCTCCAGTCTTGAAATATTTCTATGAGCTACCTCAGGATGTTTGTCATAGGAGCCCATGAAAGAGCATTTAGTGGTCATTTCTGCTTGTCTGACAGTGGAACCCCTCTTTCTTCTTTTCTATTGGTAAAACAGTTCATGACAGGAGTATTGCATATGAGACCCCTTCACTAGCAAATTCCTTCATGGAAGCTTAACTATGTTCTGAAAAACTTGACCTTACCACCTTTTGAACCTGCCACTCACTGTTTTGCTTATTGCTCTGCTGCAAGATGTATCTCTGAGCTGCAAGCTCTCATGGTTGGAAAAAACATACCTGATAGCACATGTTTTAAATTGTATATTTGTAACAGAAGAGATGAAGAATAAACAGTATCACAAGTGGAATTCTGTTCTAGAAATTTACATGGTAACGGTTAAGTAAATATTTTTGAGAAATTACACACCTCGGATAAGCTATATGCAAAAGTATAGGCAATAAACTAGAATCAGGAAACAAGGGGTAAAAGTGTGACCTAGGAGCATTGTCCATTATGTGACTTGTTCAGAGCAACATAGTCTGCAAGTAAAAACTCAACTAATTAAACCTAAGATGAAGCTCCTTAGCCACAAGTGGCCTCAGCCTCCAAGCTAAACTTCCAAATTCTGACTTACACTTATTTAACCAACTCGCAGACTCATTTTCTTCCATTACTCTAGCCATCTGGGCAAACTTCAGCTTTGGCCCTCTGCACTTTTAATGTATTTTTCTTTCTAGCTAGGCAGACGTCTCTTTTTCTTCATGTACTTTAAAATAAAACCAAGTAAACTCATTCATCTGTCACGAATCTGAGATCTGTTCCCCTTTCTTTGATACATACATCTCTTTCATGGCCATTCCATATTGTTCTCCCCTTATCTGTTGAGCCATCATCCTCTTCTGGCTATATCTAAAGCAGTCTGCCATGTTTATGCAATATTGAGATATCATTATATAACTAACTTCAAAAACTTGTGAATCTTATTCTATTTAAATGCTTTTTTTCCTCTTTAGCACTGTTCTGCTACTATGTTTTCCGCCCTAAGTTCCACCAGTAGTTCTTATAATTTTTAAGCTTTGCCTCTACCTCCTTCTGTACCATTCTCTGCATCGTAATGCTACCACCACTAAAATTTCTCTCCTTCCTAAATATCACTTTACTTAAATCTTTATTATTTGATAACCCCAATGATTCAGTTGTACAGACAGTCAACTTCTGAATCACTACTAATGCCATAATCAACCTCCATTTCCTCATAACTTGTTTCCTGCCTATTAAGACTTTATTACTGTGGGACTGTGACCCGAAACCAATCCACTATCTGCTTATATCTCACTACAGCGTCCTTCATATTTTCCATCACAAAAGCTTAGTCAAGCCTGGTCCTGGGCCTTAGTTCAATGTATATGTATTTGAATTGCAGAGACTCAAAATGATGAGTCCACAGAATGTGTAGACTGAACTACTGAAAAATCTAAAAATAGTGCATCTTCCAGTTCCCTGAATATTTTCTGTAAGGCATACAGATTTTGAAGGTGGTATATAGAAGTTTGTGGGGTGTTGTAGTGGGGTTTACCCCCTTATGAAAAAAAAGTTTAAAGGAGGAAAAATGTATGATAAACATTCTTCTCCATTTTTGGTGTTTTTTAAGCATTTTGGGATGATATTTCTGTAGGGAGTCATGCATTCAACCCACTTTACTTAACAATTCCAGGCATCCCAAAAGTTTAACTCTCCAGTTACTGTCTTCTAAGTACTTCAAACATTTTATTTTGATCTCCTCCCTGTCTTTTGTTATCCATTGCATTCATGGATATACTAATAAAGTATGTTATGAAAAGTGTCCCATTTGAACAATCCTCAATTTCTTTCAATGATTTCTTAATTTCTTAATTTCTTTAGCTAGACACTCAAGGGCAAATAAATAAAATACAGAACATATTTTATTTGCCCTAAGTTTAAGTTCAGCATATATATATATATATATATATATATATATATATATATATATATATATATAAAAAACACTCTGGGTCTATATGTTTCTTTATTATGTAACTGTCATTTTTTTCTCTGCCCAGTATAGTCCCTTAACTCACTCAACTCTGATCTTCCAGTTATATGAACACGCTACACCTACTAATAGTACCTTTTCCTAAATGACAGCTTCTTGATTTCTTTTCTCCCTAGATGCAACAACTTCATAAATTATGTTTCTTCTAAATGTGATTCTTACAATATTAAATCTACCACATCAGCATTACAACCTTTTCTGTTTTATCAGTTTTGACACAGTTCACATTATCATAATTTTTAGAGCCTCCTTCCTCCCCATTCGTCACACTTTTCAACAGTCTGTCTTCATTTCATACTCTTTTCCTTTCTCAGAGCTTGGTGGTTTCAGCCTTTACACCATTTCCTCAACATATTTATTAAATTTAATTTTGCAGCAGTCAGAGTATGTTAATAACCACAGCACAATGACAGTACATCTGAGTATTTTAATGGTATGTAAAGTTTGTGACCCTGATAAAATCAAAAATTATGAGCTTAAGTAAGTTGGATAAAGTGTTAACTTGGTTCTTTATTTTGGCTCTTAATTGGAAGTGGGGCACCCAATAATATGAGTCCATAGATTTTGACAATTAATGTGCAATTCTAACCCTCCCCCAAAAGAATTGTAAATGTTGTTCTTGAACTTTTAAAGTATTTGTACCCCATATGCAGGAATACCATCCCTCCCTACTCCTTCATCAGGCCCATAGAGGATATAATTGCCCCTTTGGTATGTACTTTTTCATAGGTTAGTACTAGCCTAGTCAAGTACCCAATATAAGAATCAAACTCTGCATGTTGTGTCTGTAAGGTAAACACCTTAACCATTATACCGACCTCCCACCCATGTCCTATGCATAAGACATAGTTTGACAAACCGTGACATTGACTCACTATGATAACCAAAGGCATGTCTTCCTTGAGCTATCCAGTCCACCACAAAGTACTCCCCCTCTCTCTTTTCTGCTTCTTGCAAACTCTTGAGAGGTGACCTCTGTCTAGCCTACATAGCCTTGAAGGATCCAGTACTGTGCGATTTCCTGTCCATTCACAACACTAAAAACACTCTAAACACCTGTTCAAGTGATCTTCACATCCACAAAGACATCAACAGAACTTCCTGATGTAGACATATATCCCAGAGAATACAGTTTTATGGAACTGACTTATTTTGATTATAAAGCAAAGCAGCTCCCTAAACTAGACAAATGTTTGGGCAAATGTAATTCCACCCTGGGACTGGTCCCTTAAGCTGTCATTAAAAGGGGTCAAAACTAGATATGAATTAGTCATGCTTCAATATGGGATACTGTGGCTAAGCTGTTAATGGTCCTCTGGATCAATAGCCAAGTATTAACCTATATATATATATATATATATATATATATATATATATATATATATATAGATATAGATATATATATATATATATATATATATATATATATATATATATATGTATATGTAGATATATATAGTTCATACACACACACACACACACACACACACACACACACACACACACACACACACACACACACACACACACACACACACACACACACACACACACACACACACACACACACACACACACACACACACACACACACATATATATATTTATGCATATAGATGCAGGGCAGCTGATCAAAAGACCAGCTATGCTGATATCCAAAATATCAATGTTATTATATCAAAACAGCAATTGTCAGCATGTTCTGCATATACTCCAGGGATTACTCCAAAGTGGAGTAAACCAAAAACAACTACTTTTGCAAGGGATAAGCCCCACCTGCAGTCCTCACCCCTTTGTGCTAAATCTATATATTAACTCTTCTTCTTTCAGCTTTTCCCGGTTAGGGGTCGCCACCGCGGATCACCTGTCTGCTCATAATTGGCAGTGGAGGTTTACAGTATCGAGTTGCCAGCCCGACGCCCAACCTTCCACAAAAGGCACACACACATGCAGACACTCACACCTAGGGCCAATTTAGAGTGTCCAATCCACCTACAGCATGTCTTTGGGATGTGGGAGGAAACCAGATCACCTGGAGGAAACCTATGCGACCACAGGGAGGACATGCAGACTCCGTACAGAAGGCACCCCAGCCAAGAATCGAACCAGAGAACCTCTTGCTGTGAGGCAAATCTATATACTAACTCTGAGATTGCAAAATCCCTGGAAAAAGGTAAAATTCCCCTACCTAGTAATTGTCAGTCTCGTACACCTGTCGACCATCTGGTTACATCGACTAAATGATGTTGAAAAAAAATGAAAAGACCAATGGTTAGACCACAGCTGAAGATAAAAATGGAATCATCCACGTCAGGAAATAAATCACTTGCAGCTACTCTTGTTTAATAAAGTGGTGTGAAACTGCAAGTGAACCGTTTCCTACCTTGACTACTACATCTCAGTTACAACTTTTGGTTTTATAAAGGGCACTACTGTGAAGCTGCAAGTGATTTATTTCCTGACGTGGATGATTCCATTTTTATCTTCAGCTGTGGTCTAACCACTGGTCTTTTCATTTTTTTTCGCTTGAGGTGTATACCAGGCGTTTATCCAGCTTTTGTTTTCTTTCACGTGTTAAATGATGTTGAGCAAATATATGTCAATGTAGCTGGCCAGTCAATCGACTACCCACAACCCATGTGTATATATATATATATATATATATATATATATATATATATATACATATATATATACAGAGAGAGAGAGAGAGAAAGAAAGAAAGAGAGACTATATAACATGACAGTAGTGCACACTTTCCTTAAGCAAGAACAAAGCAATAAAATGTACAGGAATGACTACTCTTGACATTTGCATATACATTGTTAAACAGACTGTTGTCATAACTTCTTAGATAACATCAATATCAAAGATCACTTTACAGTCTTATTAAATATAAGGAAATAGAATTCAAGCTTGAATTGCTTGTTTAAGCCATGGTCTATCAAGTTAAAACAACAGATAAGCACTTTTGCCACATCAGACTCCTCTCAAACAGAATAATGACCCAACTCTGCTGAATCCCCAACTCCAGAAGGAACCTGTCACATGCCGTGCAGCCAAGTATTAATGAAGGAAATAACAAACATAGAGAAGTATGATCCAAGCTTATTCCAAGGGTTCACATGTAATAAAAAGAAAAATGTCAAAATGTCATAAGATTGAACCAGTCTAGCAGGTTCTGAACTATCAACCATCCTTCATTTATCAATAAAGTAGAAATATTAGAAGTTGGGCAGAAACTAAAAAAGAAATGAATGCATCCACAGGCTACAAGTAGGAAACTTTCATTGTAACCCTTCAAGCTGCAAATGCTGTGCATTTATGAGCCAAAGGAATTAGTTTATTTGTTAAAACTCGAAAAAGGAATATGTCTGCACTGAAAGATAACTGCAACAGTAACTTTGTGGTATACTGGGCAAGTTGTATAAATGCAAAGCATTTAACATAGGAAAAACAATTAACTTTATCAAGATAAGAGTGACCAAACACCTGAAAGACATAAGGCTTAAGGACTTCAACAGCCCAACGTCTAGACATGCTCTGGTCTGCAGGAACTATGCAAAATTTGTTTTTCATGTGACACAAGGCAGTTTGAGGGCAAATCTGAAGAAAAAAGAACTTGAATGGCAGATTCAATTTAAAGCTTATTGGGAGCCTGGATGCAAATGGACATGCTCAATTAAGAGCATTCTCAAGTTAAAGAAAGTGTAACACAGCAATATTTACTAAAATACAATAACACAAGTACTTTTTGTTGTTGTTATCTAGCTATAATATTTTCTTTCTATACGTGAGTTTAATTTTCATTTTTTTTTTATGTTTAGTACTAGATATTTGTTTATTTTATTTTTTATATGAAGTTTAAGTTTGATTTTTGATTTGCTTTTCTTTTATTTCCATTGGAACTCTTTTAGTTATGTTTGGTATCTGAGGATTAATGTGATGACAAGTTGAATTGTTCATATTGTGATGTGCCTGTCTGATCAGTAGTATGAACTACTATGCTGGGACCAGCTAGCATAGTGAGATCTGATGAAGCTTTTCACTTTATTAACAGAAATGGGTGAAATCATTTTAAAATAACAATTTTGTGGAGAGCACAACCTGAGACACATGTATTTTGCTCAACACAACCACATATATGTATTACCTGGACATTCACTATTATCCTGTTTCTATTTTTGCTTAAAGCACTCATCAGTCAAAAATGTATGCACTTTATAAAAAATTTCTCACCTTGCCAATACTGTCATCTCACAATATATGATCTGTATCAAGTTTAATTCAATGATTAAAAAAAAAAAAAAACAGGGTATCCATGAGATTTCCAAAAGATAATGGTCTGGATTCCGTAAAGTTCAAGGAATCTGGCTCATTATGTTGATAGCAGCATGAAACTTGTAGATAACATTGTAATATGCTAATGTTACCAGAAATTCAGAATATCTCAGTTCACAAGGGAGTATCACAGTTCCAATGATGCCCTATAGAAATGAGCAAGGAATCTGTAATTATAAGAAAAGGTTGTCCAATACGATAGTACATTACTAAACAAACAGAAAGATGATGACAATTCAAGAATCCTGGTAGTTGTTTAGAAATATAACAAAATCTGTACAGTAAGGTTACAGACAACGATAAAATGTAACTGACTCCTTTGTGATAACCAAAAAAAACACATTAGAAAAGCCAAGTATCCCAAAGTAAGCCACATAGCATTTGTAACATAAATTTACACATAGAAATGCAACCATAGATATTTCTGTATGCCATCTACTCTACTAACTTAGAATGCATGCTTCCAAGCTACAAGGCTATTTGTAATATATATATATATATATATATATATATATATATATATATATATATGTATATATATATATATATATATATATATATATATATATATATATATATATATATATTTATTTATTTATTTATTTATTTCACATCGCTCATCACACTAAACTCAGTGACAACTACGGATATCTATATAATACATGTACCAGTAAAAATATCGGCTTGGATTTATGAATTCCAACAGAATCTGTAAATTTCTTAATAACCCCACTTCTCCACATGTTTTCCTTAGGCTCTTCCTCTATCTAGCATTTACTCTGACATTTTTTCCTTCTAAACCTTAAATGTTATCAATTGCATAACTCTTTGTAACTACGTATTAGTCTTCAGTAAGAAGCAGTAGATTCTCTGTTCATATATCTCTTTGTACCTATGTATTAATTATCAAAATAAGTAGTATATTCTCTGTTCATATGTATGTAATTTACTGTCAATGTGGAGCTTTTCTCCCCGGGCCTCCGCTGAAAATGGACATATATCCAGTCGGATTTTCCCAGTCAACAAATGTAAAATAAAATAAAATAAAATAAAATAAAATAAATAAATAAATAAAAAAAGAAAAAGGTGAAGGGCAATGATGGCCATATCACCATAGCTACCAGTTACAATCAATGGGTTTGGGACTGCAGACACCCAAGGAAAGTGGGAGATAATAAAGATGATGTGGTGTATGGGTGAGTAAAGGGGACAATTAAGAGGGATGTTGAAAGACAAAAATATGAGGGACAATCAGAGGGGGCATGGGCAATATTTTTGTGGGAACAGACCACATTTTTACTGTTTTTAAGGAATGGAAGGAAAGGTAAACATAGGGATAGATGAGTTGAAGGTCATCATAATAGGTATATATATATATATATATATATATATATATATATATATATATACAAATAACACAATACAAGACATACAAAGGTTGAAAAAAAAACAGTAAGGACAGGTAAGTTACACTGGAAATGGAAAGTTGACAGACAAGGAGAGGATGCATACCAGCCATTGTGAAATGCAGAAAAACAAATATACCTATGCACTAACATGTAACCACATGTCACAAACTGAGTGGCAGTCATACCTGGATGTTTATGTAGGGTAATAAATAAAGATCACAGTACAAATTGGACAAATAAATGCATAACCAAATAATCTGTCAGCATTGCAGGTGTAAGCCAAGCAACATCACAGATAAATAAATGCAAGTCAAACAATGGTAAATAACTCCAGAAGACAGAACCAAACCTGCAGTATAGCCATACATGTGAAAGGTAAACAACCAAGCACAGTGCCAAGCAGAAGTGCTGCAGAAGAGCAACAAAATGCTGCTATATACACAAGTAGGTGTACACAACCAAAACAAATGTACAATGGAATATGTGTACATTACACACATAGGGCATGTCAAAGGCATGACACAGGTGCAATTGTGTATAAATGTGTCAGTGGCATCAATGGAATGTACATGATATCAAGGTCAATAGACATACATAAACCAACAACGCAATAATATGTTAAAAAATATAACAGTACAGAATAATGACTGTAGCAGGTTGTACACATGGCTGTGAAAAAAACTACACTGGGTAAGACACAAGTAAAATGAGAATAAGAAAGGATTGAAAGCATTAGTCAGCAATTTATATTTATTTATTTATGTATTTATGTATTTATTCATTTATTACATTTGTTTACCGGGAAAGTCTACTGGGTCTAGGTGAGCCCAGTTTCAGTAGAAGCCCGGGGAGAAAAGCTCCACATAACATTAATAGTACATACAAGAAAAAGCACCATATACAGTGTATATACAGTCTCAATTGATGGAAATAAATATTAAACACAATGGTATGAGTTATTTACAAACATTACACATCAACATTGTGTACAATTTGATTACTGAGGATGGAGTTAGTCAAGTAGGGTAGCAGGTTTGATTGTTACTTGTTGGAGTTTTGCAGGCATAAGCAGTTGAATTCAGCAAGTCAAAGAGACAGCTCCTAAGTAGTGATATTGTAGAGGGATATAGTAGTTGGTCAGGTGTTTGGAGGTAATATTTTGGTACAAGTACATTGCCAGAGAGAAAACAGATGTGATCTGAGAGACATCTTAAAGAGAGCAGGATTACTGATTGTTCTGATAGAAGGTGGGAGGGAATTCCATAGTTTTGAGACAGTAAAAGAGTACAGCATTTGACCTGCTGCAAGGTTAGGTTTTTCAGCTTTCAGCATCATTGTGTTTTTGGATCTTAGTGGCATGTTAGGGTGGTATTTAGTCAATAAGGAGGAGGGGTAAGGGACAGTTGAATGCTTGTATATGAGTTTATATGCAGTGGTTAATTGTAAATAAGTGAGGTAGTGTGGGAGTTCGAGCCAGTTTAACTGTTGTAGAGACAATTTGTGTGCAGATGTCCTGCACTGCAAAATGGCCATACATGTGGTACATGTTCACTTTGTCAAACTAATAAATGACAATGGTCAGTAGTTTTAACAAAGGCAAACATACCTGCAAAAAGTAATAGGGAAGTATGAAGATGGGAGGGAGGTGGACAACCTGGGCCCACCTCAAGACAAGGTAAGTTGACACAATGCAAATGCATGTGTAAAGCACAGATGGTGCTATAGAAGCCACACAGGCATACATTTTAAAAATGGAAAATGTATTTTAAATGGCCAGATGGATTGCTGATGTCCACAAAACTGGACATGTATAAAACACGCATACATAGTAATATGCAATCATGTCATGTCAATATGCATAAGTAAGTAAGCTAAAAATTGCAACATACACATATACTGTCATGCACATGTCAAATAAAGAAATATAAGTGTATGTCAACCACCCTGCTCATTATGGAGCAGAAGACACTCCTGTAAGCATCATTACGACACATCAGCAGTAACTCAGTGAATGCTCACATGTCAAACGTGTATTTCTGTGTCAGTATGTATCCGACTATGTGCACACAAGTTTCCCCTTGACCTGATCGACACACCAAAACACCGACACTCAGAAGACCGAGTCCAGAAGACCGACGAGACAGATGATTGACAAGGTGAAATACCGACAGCCGAAACACCGACATGGGCAACGTGTAAGTGCAACTCGGTAAGTGTGCAATAGTAAGGGATTTAGCATTAGGGAGCGGACAGGTAAGTGTGAGATAGTGAGGGATTTAGGGTTAGGGCATGGGAAAGGTGAGTGTGCAGTAGTGTCGGACTTAGGGTGTGGGTAAGGTAAGTGTGCGATAGTGACGGAATTTAGGTTTAAGGGCGGGTTAAGTGAGTTAGGGTTAGGGTGCAGGTAAGGTAAGTGTGCGATAGTGACGGACTTTAGGTTTAGTGGTGGGTTAAGTGAGTTAGGGTTAGGGTGCGGGTAGGGTAAGTGTGCGATAGTGACAGACTTTAAGTTTAGTGTCGGGTTAAATGAGCTAGGGTTAGGGTGCGGGTAGGGTAAGTGTGCGGTAGTGTCGGACCTTAGGGTTAGGGTTTGGGTTACGGTTAGTGCATGTATAGTTGTGTTTAATGTGTAGTTTACGTTTTGTATGTCGGTGTTTTGAGTGTCGGTGTTATGGTGTTCGGTTTTGTGAGTTGTCGGTTTTGTGTGTTTTCGGTCTTTTGGTGTCGGTGTTTTGGGTGCCAGCTTTGTGGCGTGTCGGTGTTGTGATAGGGATCCGCACACACATGCATCGTAATGTGTATAACTACTTATGGAAGGTGTACACCAATGTCACTACATCATGGGTGTGGAAATGCTGCATTCAACAAACATTACATAGTGTACTGTGAAAGAATGTGTAATCTGTTACATTGTATACAGATTAATGTTACCTTGCCGTTTGATAAAGTTAAAAATGGAAGAAAATATGTATGCCAAGTGTCTTTGATATTCAGCATGTGCTGTAGGCACATTATTCTGATCTGTGTCTTTGTATCTTGTAGCACATCAACTGCCTTTATCATTCAGCATCCCATCCAGCAATCATGATGTTGTTTATGATGTGTCTCAGCATGGTTGCATGGCCTCTGGAACAAAGGACCTTGAATTGTTTGGAGAGTCCATTCTTGAGTTTGAACCAGATGTATCCTCAGATGTGGAGGTCCACTTCTCGATCCATTCAGATATGATGGCAGATCCACCCAAAAAACACACAAAGGGCATCACAGTACATGTAGGTGAGCAGATGTTGTACATGACCAGGTTTCAGAGGGTGTCTGCCTATTGCTGCAGGCAAATGAATCATCACAGCAATAGTGTGCCTTCTGGTCTGAAGAAGGAAAGGTACCAACCGCTTCAGAAAGCGCTTACTAAATAAATTTTAGAGTTTGTTTTACCTACATGCCAGCCTGCCTTTGGTTTATTTTCTTTAGTTTGTTGTAGTTTTGTTTGTTTCCTTCTGGAATCATGTCTGCAGCAGGTACACTGAGGTGTTCCTTTGGTGTGCGACGCTATCTGCAAATAGCTTCCACAAACTTTATGGAATTCAGCCAATGATCCACACCAAGAAGACGTTTCACATATGTTTTTTAAAGATCAGCAATGAAAACAACATAAAGAAAATCATCAGAGTTACATCATAAAAAGTTCTATTAAAGGATCAGTTACCATTTATACCATGGGCAAGAGTGTGCCTTATGTCATGGATATTACAGTTGTTCTGTGATGCTGTGATTGGACTTTTATAGGAAACGGTAGACAGGACTTCACATGTTGTCCTAATATAAAATGTGTGCTATTGAACCATACCCCTGGCAGTCCTTGAATGCCTCCTTATCAGCATGTGACAGGTTCCCACTGTGTGTTTGAGGACTGTATTTAAAAGGGTCACAACTGCAAGATACTAAGTAAAACTACAAGCAGATACATACTGTCTGAAATTGTTGTATGTCAGAGTATTCTCTTTTATCCAAGGTGCAGCAATCTTAGACTTAGCTGGTTAGTAGCCAGGGTATGAGGGTACAGCTCCATACACTGGGGGTGCAGATGACTTGCCCCATACAGAAATAATAGGTACAATAGCAAGTTTCATGCTTTGCTATTCTATTCTGAGGATCCCATAATTTGGAGGTTTAGGACTTGCTCTGCAGAATATCAAGATTCCAACAAGGCATCATCTGTGAGTACTGGCCCTCTTTGTCAGTCTGTGTTAAAATATAGCTTATGCCAAATTGTGTTTTGTTTCAAATTGTTTACAATTCATCTAAACCAAATACTCTTCTTATGTAAATTAATAAACTATTTTGTTGATAAGTTACTGATTGTGCTATTTATATTTCTGCATGCCTTTGTTTATTAATAAAAAAAATTCTAAAAATATCAAACACAGTTGTTCAGCTTAATTTGATTAACTGCCATTTTCTTATTCACGGCAAGGTACCTTTTCAATTAGTTATGTTTTTCCAGGCTGAGAAGCATTTTAATTGCAACTAAGTTTGAATGTATTTCATTTTATTTCTGCCAGAACATCAGGCAGTTCATGGATACATCAGCTAAAATAATATTATACTGGATATCGTATCACGCACCTATCAGATGGTTACTTAGTATGTTCTAAGCCAATGGCTGTAGGTAATAAATAATAAAATAATTCAATGTTGTCTACTCAACTTGAAATTGAGCCATTGGGGATTAAAAGATTCCTGTAACAGTGAGTCAAGTGAATTAATAAGTAGTGGACACCAGGACCCTGCAAAGACTGTTTAGCAGTAATAAAACATTTTTTTTTTTTTGCTTTTTAGTTACTCTACTTGAATAAGCATTATCTGAGTACATCTTTGGTCATCCCAAAGTAAATATTTCTTATAGGCAGGTATATTCAATATACCAAAAATTCATAAAGACATCCAAAACTCACCACTAAGACCGATTGTTGATGCAGACAGGAGCAAAACTTTTTACATAGCTAAATATGTGGATAATTTACTTCAGCCATCCACCAGCTGCATTACCCACATCTGTAAAGATTCATGGGATTTTTTATCCAGATTAGCAAATTTACAATTGTATACTTGTCACAATAGATGTACAAGATCTTTATTTAATCATTCCACACAAGGAGGGACTTGATTGGGTGGAAAGTATGCTCTTTGACATAGGGCTATTGAACAACAATGACGCCAACACGGCTATCAGACTTGCAGAATTAGTCCTGAGCAACAACTTTCTGTATTTTGAAGAACAACTATTCAAACAAATGAGTGGAGTGGCAATGGGTACTCATGTGCCCCAAGCTTCTTTGACAACCTATTCATGGCATATTGGGAGAACCAATTTGTGTTCAGTAGTACATTTGCTGACAGTTGGTCATCTTATCTTAGGTACCTGGATGACATCTTTATCATTTGACAGATTCGTTGATGAAATTGAGCAATTTTTTAATGTACATCAACAATAGCACCCCCTTTCTTAAATTTACTCACAACTTCGTCAAGGACAAGATAGCACTTCTTGACGTTCTAGTTTTAAAAGTTTATTCAAAGGGTTGCTTTAGCTCCAAAATTTTTCATAAGAAAACTTTTTCCAATTCTTATCTTCACTACAACAGTTGGCATCCCAAATTTCAAAAAAAGAGCAGTTGTTAAGGGACATCTAGTCCAACTTGATTGGATGGTATCTGATGATGCGGTATTTTTGGTGAAGATTGAAAAACTTCTGGATATGTTTATTCACAGAGGTTATCCACCAGACCTCTTGGTATCCATCAAAGATGAAGTATGTGAAAAAAAGGAGTAAGAGTCTGTACCATCCCCTGTTACCAATCTTTGATAAATCTTGTCATTCCTTATCTTCAGTAGGGCCATTGATCTGGTAATCATAATTTGGATAGGTCGTATGAACGAGCTTTGATTGTTACTTTTTCCTTAAACACTTAACACATTGCTGATGTGGTTAATCAATTTTAGCCTATTGTTGCTTCCATCAGTGATGGTAATGTTCTGTTTGGTTCCAAACCTAAGATAGTATTTAGGAAAGACAAATATTTCAATTGTTTACTGGAAAGGAATTCAGGCAAATTTAGTACCAATAGACCAAAAGGTATGTATAAATGTAACCACTGTAACTACTGTCAACATATACTCTGTTGTGAGTCTTTTTTCATCAAAGACAAGTAATCTGAGGTGAAAAAATATTTTAATTGTTCATGCGGGGAGTGGTTTATGGTGCACTTTGTCAACAGTGTAAAGCATTTTACATTGACAAGACTGGTCGAGCTTTAAAAGAGAGAATTTATAAACATCTCAACAAAATCAAGAAAAGGAAGATAATTAGGGACTATATTATAACATTAAATTTTATAAACATCGAATGTTATAATATCGAACCCATAATGTCGAACGCTGAAAACAGCGAAGGTGCAGGACACCGAATTCTTTCCCAGGGACAGAATTCAGTGGGCTATTGCTGTGGCTTCACTGTTTTCAGCATTCGATATGTTGGAACATTATGGGTCGGGTTCAGGTAAGTGTGCGACTGTGTGTAGGTTAGGGTTAGGGGGCGGGTTAGGTGAGTTAGGGTTAGGGAGCGGGTCAGGTAAGTGTGCTGCTGTGTGGACATTAGGGTTAGGGGTGGGTTAGGTGAGTTAGGGTTAGGGCGCGGGTCAGGTAAGTGTGCGGTTGTGTGTAGGTTAGGGTTAGGGGGTGGGTTAGGTGAGTTAGGGTTAGGGTGCGGGTGAGGTGAGTGTGCGATAGTGATGGACCTTAGGGTTAGGGTTGAGTTAAGGTAAGTGGATAGCTAGTAGTGTATTTAAAGTTTAGTTTAGGTTTAGGTGTAGGATTTTAAGTGTATGTGTGTGGATTGCTGTTTTATGTGTGTGTTTGTGTTGTGTGTATGTCTCTCGGAATAGCAATTTTTTTCCCTGGGAAAAAATTTGCTATTCTGACTGTTCGATGTTTTCAGATTTCAGTGTTTGGGGTTAGATATTATAACATTCGATGTTTATGAACTTTGATGTTATAATATAGACCTGATAATTAATGCACTGTACAGACATATTTCTGCCTATCCTGGGCACCGTTTAAAATTTGTGGTGATTGATTTCTTGGAACCAGACCCAAGGGTCTTTTACACTGATGAACATCTTCTCAAGAAAGAGCTCATATGGATTCTTGTGTGTGATGCCCTTACCCCACCTGTTTGAATGACTGTTGTGCTATTACACCTATATTAAAGCTAAAAAGTCTTGAGGGCTGATCATGCCATGTTACTCATACATTTATTGCTGTAACACTGATTTTTTTTACCATTTTTGTTCTCAACATTATTTTATTTTCAATTTTTATTGTTATATTTATGTTCATTTTTCATACAATTTTAATTGAGAGTCACAACAATTCTTGTTGAAGTTTTATAATCAATGTGTTTACTAAACTAAAATTGAGTCATGTGAATGTTTGATCACGTTATACACATGATGTATTAGGATTATTTAAGGTTGGAGATAACAAAGTCAAGCAGTTCTGAAGAAGTCTTTGCTAAAGACAAAAGTGCTTGACTGCATTTGGTCTGTTTTTGCTGTCAATAAATTTGATTTGTGGTTTGGAGTTTGGTTTGTGTGGTTCCTGGGCCTCTACCTTCAACAGCAAAAGTTTTAATTTCTATGGGACATGAGCTACATATATCTGTACTGTACTGTTGCACTGGATTTATTTTAAACTACTTGGGTGTATGCATGGGATACAGAACTACACACAAGTATTCTGTCCTTCGCATATACCCTGCAAGAAATCTAGCATGAATAAATTAGAAATAGTACAGTGGAAATAATCTAAGGGCATCTATGGATATGAAATTTTTAATTATTATGAAAGATTACAGTATCTGAAATTGTACATACTCAGTATGTAAAGCATTTAGAGACAACTACCTAAGGGAGTTCTTGGGGTTATCAAAGAGTAGTAGAAAATTATCTGGCAATGTGTTTAAGATACTATATAGAAATATGAGATGTACTATTTGGCTCTCTGAGAAAATGGCTGATGGCTGGAAAGGACTACCAAATTATATTAAAGCAAGCACCAGTTTAGTTATTTTTAAGAACAATTTGGGACCTTATCATGGGGAGGACATTGGCAGAGTAACGGTCATTATTGTCTCTACCTGAAATATCTCTACATATGTATTTATGTATGTATGTATGTATGAATGTATGTTTCTTCTCAGCATTCATTCATTCGTTCATTCATTCATTCATTGCCTAGTTAGGGTTCAGTTTTAACAGCTGAGGTTGAAATTGACAGCTGCTAGTTTGCTATTATCTACCCTAGTACAGTTTCTTCAGTATTTCAAATAGTACTCCTTAAGTTTAAGGGAGAACATTTTTAATACAAATGCCCAACTTATGTCAACTGACCATTGGACGAAGGGTGAATTTTCTGGTAAGGAACAGATATAATTGGGTGCTACCAAATGACACTTTCCCTGAGATTCATAAAGAATCTCACTGCAAGTGTTAAGATCTGTGGCCAAAAGGGGCTGTTTCCATAATTACAAGAAATGTGATTCAGAATCGCATTATCCACATTCCCATTACTGATTAATTTGCATGCCTCTGAATCATATGGTACTACTGCTAGTGCTAATTAGCACTTTTCTGTAGCATTCACCTCTGACAGCCGCAGAGCTGCTTGTTATGTAAATGAGTTCTTAATAAACATTTAAACTGAGGTAGGGATGAGGTAGATGAAATTTTGCATGGTAGTGAATTCCAGCATTTACCTATGTAATTAAAGAATATGGATTCTCCAGCTAAGTTTTTGGCAGAATTGATTTTAATGAGAGGCTTGCTTATGAACATAGCAACAGTCATAACAAGATGCATAGATATACTCTGTGTGTGCGTGCGTGTGTGTGTATGTGCGTGCATGTGTGCATGTGTGGTGTGTGTGTGTGTGTGTGTGTGTGTGTGTGTGTGTGTGTGTGTGTGTGTGTGTGTGTGTGGGTGTGTGTGTGTGTGCATGTATCTGTGCATATTTATGTTACAGTACATAGTGGTAACCCAGGTGTGTAAAATTTCACCTACCAAATCAACGGATCTGTATATCTCCAGGATAACTGTCACTATTATTCTTAGCTTACCATATCAGCAAACTAGTTCTCTTCATTCAGAATCCTATGCTCTACAGCCAGTCTTCAGCAATATCTGAATAGTTTTGCTAACATCTCCCATAAATAGATTGTGTTGTGACGCTGCTCACACCCCCTCTAAGTCTATATTTCTGGTATAAACCTTATGATAGCCATATATATATATATATATATATATATATATATATATATTTATATATAGAGAGAGAGAGAGAGAGAGTGATATCATTGTCTTTTAACCTCTTAACCCGCTTCTTATCTACAATATTAACATTTTCTGACCTACCTAGTTCCTTTCCCTCATCTCAGTTTGTTTGTATTCTTAAGCACTAATCACATGATTTATTATCTATCTCACAAGCACACTAATGTACCTCTTTAAATGCTCAATGTTTAACATTTGCTAATGCAGAAATATCTTTTTGTCTCCTTTTCATATAAATGTAATCTAATTATCAGATGTATACATAATTGTTAATGTATATTATTTAATGTCTGCTCATGCATATTACTGAATGTCTTTTTAAAAGATGTGTAATATGTTGGGGATTTTCCTTCTGGTACTCCACTGAAAGGGGGTTGGTAATAAACCCAGTCAGACAAACCCAGTGAGCAAAAGCAAAATAAATAGAATCAAAATAAATGAAATAAAATAAATGTGTGAATGCACATGGTTAGAAAAACATACATACACTTGGTAGTTGAAAGTTGTATTGTGGATATCCGTCATTGCTTCCTTATTATAGGAATTAAGAGGTAGGTTCCAGATGGCTAGGTTACTAGATGGAGAGGTGGAAGGCTTATGCCTTCATTTTCCACTTATTTTACTGATCTCACCTCTTTAACCACTCTTGTTAATGATCTGCTGCAATGCAAGCTGACATTATGCACTGAAAATGCTTCTTTTACATGCACTGTGCATGCACTATGTTTCAGGTGAAGGCAGTTGCTTAACCAACTCTGGTGTCCCAAAAAAATCTCCTATTATGCATTTTGCTTCTGGTTTCACCATTCTGCATTTTGTCTGTCAGCATTTCATTCTCTTCAATAATTTATGCTGTATGCGTTTTACCATTATTAATTTCTGTTTTTGCCTGCTACAACTTTTGTTAGCACCTACTGATCCAGGCATATGTGAAAGTCTAATTTAAATTACTTCCTTTAGTCACCCACATTGCATGCTACAATATCCAACTCTACTATCACTACTCTACTTACCTATCGCTCTCTTTCAATATCCTACTACAGCTAACCTCTCTACATCATTCTTCTACCTCTTCCTCCCCCTGTCCATTATCCTCTCTTCCCATACAGTCTGAACATACCACTTCCTTCTCACAAATTTCAGCCAGCCTTTACAACACAAGCATATTATTATGTACCAGAGTAAAAATCCTCCCCCACCATCATCACAATATTTTCTTTCTAAATTATCCAATCAAAGTAAAACAGAAACTAGAGTACACTACTCTCTCATATCCTGTAACAAACCTATCGCTATGCGAGGACATACATCCCAGCCCAGGTCCCATTCCTCTCCTCTGCAACTCCCCAACTCCCATAAATCAATAAACTTCACTACATTTAACCTACAAAGAATCAGAAATAAAATACCTGACTTCCATGCATGAATAGCCCACAACAAACCCGATATTATTGCCACAACTGAAACATGGCTAAAACCCTATATTAAGGACACAGAATTCCTTCCCCCAGATTTCATCTGTCTTAGGGCTGACAGACCCCCAAAAAAGGTGGAGGCGTCTATCTAATATACCCCATGTCCTTCACTATTGTCCCGTATACAAAACCCATCTCACAGTTCTCCTCAGCCAAACTTCTAGTTTCTTTCCTTAAAATTAATAATTGCAAAATCCTCTGTGTGATGGTCATTTACATTCCCCCAGGCAATAACATCCTAATTCTTAAGGAAATCCTTGCATAGGCATTTACCAACATAAAAAATGAGACTATCATACTGGGAGATGTAAATATCAACTGGCTAGACATATCCCCACACCACTCTAACTGCAATATTAATCTATATTAGTTCACCCAGCCAGTTAACACCATAACCAGGCCTAATAAAATTAATACTAATGGCTCAATCCTAGACTGGATTTTAGTGTCTGACCTAAAAAGATCACATCCACTGGTATACTCTCCAATAGTATAAGTGACCACTTACCAGCCTTTATGCAAAGTAAATGAACCACAACAATTAATAAACATCACTACAGGGTTAATAGAGATGAATCCCAGTTCTGTCCATCTAGCTTTAACCAAAGGTTGCTTAGCATCAACTGAGATGCAATAAAATCACTTCCCCTTGATGAGGCAGTTGAGTTCTTCAACTCAACCTTCCTCAGCATACTAAACAACCTCACTCCCCTTAGACAAAAGAGAGTAAAGACCAACAATGCCAGTTGGCTAACAAGATCCACTAAGGATGAAACGCAGGGACAAATCATGGAAAATCTGGCAACAAAAAAAACCCCATCTGACCTCGCCCAATACAAACAGCTCCGAAACCAGGTTAAGCGCATAGTACTACAAAAGAAAAAAGAACACTACCTTACACTACAAATCAACACAAGCAAAACCCAAAGAAATTCTGGAGCTCTCCCAACTCTTTATTAAACCCAGGCTCTAGTAATAATCTTTTCCCAGACCCAAACAAAACACCCATTGAAATTGCTGCAACCTTCAACTTCTGTTTCATAGATAATATAGCCAATCTAACTGCTACCTTTCCCAAGACCAACTTGTCCACCACAGACCTCTCCAAAGCTAACACCAGTACACCCCCTATTCCCAACTTTACTCTGTCACCTATACCCACCGCAACTATTAAAAAATTGCTTCTAAAATGCAAACCATGCACAAATGCCCCTGACAATATATCTGCCAAATACCTGCAAATCTCAGCCAACTCAATCACTTACCCTATCAGCATACTTCTTAACAGATCTATCCAAGAATTCTATATGCCAATCATCTGGAAAAAAGGCTTATATCCTCACTCTACACAAGGAGGGCCCCAACATAGACACCACCAACTTCTGCCCCACTGCTATACTATCATCCATCTCTAAGATTCTGGAAGAAAATGTATTCAGTCTCAACTTCTTCACCATCTGACTCACAACCATATCCTCTCCCACACCCAACATAGATTTAGGCCAGAGTATAGTACCACCACTGTCCTCAGATCCTTCATGGACACTGTCAACCAAGCCTGTGATGCTGCTAATATATCTTCATTATTTCTTGATCTTTCTAAAGCATTTGATACTATATCCCACTCTCTCCTTCTAACAAAACTCTCTAACCTAGGTACCTCACCTCAAACTCTAAACTGGTTCACTAATTGCCTCACTAACAGGCAACAATCAACTAAATGGCCAAACTCTTGCTCCCCTTTCCTAAACACCACCACTGTTGTTCTTCAAGGCTCCATTTTAGGCCCACCTCTGTTTGGTATATTTATCAATAACTTCCACACAGCACTCTCTCAAAGCTCAGTCATCCAGTATGCAGATGACTCCAATATAATCTGCAATGCAAGCAACTCCTCAGAACTGCAACTCACACAAAACACCCTCATCTCCACCAAAATTTGGATGTCTAATAATCATCTTGCCCTAAACCCCAACAAAACCAAACTACTAATCTTTGCCCCCAAAAAGTCCACACCCCTACAAAAAGAGAACTTCACCAGTCAATCCATAAATGGTGCCACCATCGACATTCTACCTAGCACAAAACTCCTAGGTGTTATCATGGATGAAAACCTCACATTCGACCTGCGCATCCAGTCCAATGTCAAAAAGACACATCAAAAGCTTGCCACTCTCTACCAACACAAATATCTACTCAGTGCATCAGCCCAACTTTCCCTTGCCTCTTCTTTTCTATTACCCTCTCTTTTATATGGTGCTACAACAAAATTGCTAAGTTTGTAACTAATGCCTCCTACTTATCCCACCACTGCTTATCATTACACAACCTAAAATGGTTTGAACTCACCAACTATCTCATTATATCTAACTACAGCTCACAGACTCATTCATAATCCAACCATGTGTCCTGCTATATCTTCTATACTTACTTTATACCATCCTAACAGACCACTCCTATCCAACAACCAACTGGTCACAAATGTAGAAAAACCCAAACTTTCGACTGGCCAGTACTCCTTTACCATCACAAAACTTTTGAACTACCTCCCCCAACATTTAGATCCACCTGCTCAGAAACCCTCTTCAAGACATCTCTGAAATGGCACCTCTCCTCATCTTGGCTGTGCACATGTGCTAACACCACATCTTATATAACCTAACTTCAACCATCACAATTATTCTCAGCCGCAATCTACAACTCTGGCATCCTCCTTTCACATCCACCTGTCTTTTTACTTACTTCGCCCATCCATTCTGTCCACTTCCCTCTTCTACTAATCCTCATTGTCTTACCATTGATCTCTCCTGTCTACTTCCTTCTCTTCCTAAACCTTACAGACTTACCATTGAACCAGGCGAGACAGTTAGGTACTCTCGCAGCTTACCTTAATATCATGCAACAACTTATATATGCAACAATATCCACCGACTTTGCTGATTCCTGCAATAGGACTCATATAGCCTATCGCTCAGCTATTACACCTGCTAAACATGTGAAAAGTTTAAGTACCTAGTCCCTAATTCATTCCTATATCTGCATTGCACCCACTGCATGAAGTGTCCTATATAAACTTTGCTAGCTGAAAACTACTCATATGGAAAGTTCTCATGTATATACTGTATATTGCTTGTAAAATATCTTTGATTTGAGAATGATTACTTATGTACTGTTTTTTCACCAATTATATTAGCTGCCAATAATATGTGCTAAATGTTTTTATTAATGTAAATTCTATATTGTATGTGAAATGTCTTATATGTGGAGCTTTTCTTCCCGGGACTCTACTGATAATGGGCACTTCTGGCCCAGCTGGACCATACCGGTAAATAAATGCAAATAAATAAATAAATAAATAAATAAAAATTGAAAGAAGACTGCCATTATATCCTAGAAAAATGACATTTCACAGCCTTGGGGTCTGAGGGGTTTGATTCCTTCTATTGCCATTTGGCTATTGTCTGACTCTGACCAAAGTCAGTTAACCAGACAGTACTCCTGGTCACCCCTGAATAGGGCCATTTATGCCTAGTGGGCTTGACTAGTTAAAAAAAACAGAAGAAAAAGTCCATGGTGCTATAAGAATCCATCCTTGGTCCCTCTTCTTATTTTGAAATAACATTTATTTATATAATATACATGTGAAAGTACCACAGTCCAATGTGGAAGTTATTCCCCCTTACCGTATGCATTTGGTGATTTGAATTCTTACACAGAAGACTACAAACATGAATGACTGTTGTAGATATTCTCTCATGCTGTACAGCCATCTGTTTCCTGGGAATCCTTGTTTCCTATTGCCTTCTTTCTGTCTTTCCCAAATTTTATTCACCAGATCATTATCTGCTTTCCTATACATGTACCCTAACTGTTGCAATCTGTTCTATTTGACCTCCTTTACAATTAGAGCTACTTTGGCTTCTGTTCTAATGTCCTCATTTCTTTGTATATCCCCGAGTGTGCATCCAACCTCCTGTCTCAGGCACTGCATATCCATCACCTCTACCGTCATCAACTACTCTGCCTTTTTTGCCCATGTGTCTATACCATACAATAGTACTGGTTATACATGCGACTATTTTGCTTATTCTCCAGGTATCTGGTATACAGTTTTCTTTCCATACTGCTAAGAGTACATTCTGGACCCATTTAACCCCTAACTCACCCAACATCTTGATCATATCTACTGTGAACACATCTGAGCCTGCTGCTTTCTATGCCTTCATTTTCCTTAATGTTTTTACATCTTCTAGTTTGTGCTCTGCATCCCCTTTCCTCATAGCCTGCTTCAGGGACAGTACAGCTTCTGTGGGACCTCTTCATTTAGAATCTGCTGGAAGTACTCCTTTCATCTGTCTTTCATATCTTGTGGACTGATGAGCATTTTGTTTCTGGCATCATTTATGAAGGATGTCTGATGACTAATTTCTGTCTTTGCCTTGCATACTGATATAATTTCTTTGTGCCATCTGTTGAGTCACTTTACAAAAGCTTATACAGTGCCTCTGACAACTTGTTCTTTGCTATTGTTACTGCTCTTAGCCTTTTTGTTAGCCAGACAATATTCCTTCTTAGCCTGGTCCATCTTTTCTATCTACCACTTTCTGCTGCACTCTTTATTTCTTTTGGTAATTTCATGCACTTCTGCATCCCACCACCATCTCCCCTTATGTATCACACTTCCATACCTGACTTGGCCACATATCTGGTTTTATAGTCTTCACACACACTGTTTTTAAGATGTAGCCTATCTTCTCCACTTCCAATTATTTCCATTTTTCCCTGAGGTGCTAGAGCCCTGAGTATTACATTGAATTCGTATGCTTTCTCTCCAGTCAACTTTCAGGTTTTCAGTGTTATAATTTCTGTTGCCCTTAGCACCTTCCCTGATCATAGCCTACAGCTGTCCAAATGTGGTTTATGCAATGTGCTAATTGTTTCGTTGTGTTGTCGACAAAGTAACATAAATTATTATAGAATAATTTATGTGTGTAAGTATATATATATATATATATATATATATATATATATATATATATATGTATATATATATATATATATATATATATATATATAGATATATATATATATGTATATATAGATATATATATATATGTATATATATATATATATATATATATATATATATCCCCTTCAGAAGTCTGAAGTTTCAAAACTTTGAAATTCAAATGGCCGAGACTATAAGATCAAATTTTGAAACTTTGAAAAAGAAATAAAAAAATAAAAGCAAAAAAATGTTTATGTTTCTGCAGGGGTGCAAGCCACACTCCCTTATAAATAATTATACCAGCCCCTTAGACCATACTACATGAGGAAAACAGTAAATTTCACATTCCATGCTGCATGATGATCTCCATTCAAAATGTTTGAAGTTTCAAAACTTGGTGGCCTCGGATGTTTGAAGTTCGATGTTTTGAAACTTTTAGTTTCTGAAGGGGATCCATATATATATGCATGTGTGTGTATGCTTATATATATATATATATATATATATATATATATATATATATATATATATATATAGATATATATATATATATATGAGTGTGTGTGCTGCAGGGGTGTGGAGGTGTGGGGATGCAACCCCCAAAAATGGATGTGGCTTTCAGTATTTTGAGATTTGATGATATAACAGAGATCATATATCTGTATATATCTATATACATACACTCCCATGCACACACACAGACACACACTCACACACACACACACACACACACACACACACACACACACACACATATATATATATATATATATATATATGGATTCACTATACAATCTCGAAATACTGAAATGTTGAATTTCAGTATTTCGAGACTGACTAGTCGAAAAACCACATACACGAAAACCCACAATAACGAACACTACAATTGCGACCATTCACACACACACACACACACACACACACACACACACACACACACACACACACACACACACACACACACACACACACACAAACCAGGACATAATCACACACACACATACACCTACCTAACTAAACAAACATAACACACACAAACACACTTCACCTACCTAGAAGAAGGGGGCAAGCCCCCCTGCACCCCCCACGTGGAGGGCTGCACCACCCTCCACCTCCCCGACATATATATTCTAACTCCGAGGTCACACTAAACACACAACAATCACCACCGCGCACACTCACACACTAAAATCCCTACCCATTATCCTCAAACACACAACACTTACCTGAAACCCCAGATAAATCCACAAACCGCACCACACATCATGAACACAACACCACGATAGCAGTGGATTCAACATTTGTGGATTCGGCATACTGTAGTTTTGGTTAAATGCACTTTCCTCTATCCAGTCTCGACGTACTGAAATTCGACATTTCAGTACGTTGAGATTGTCTAGTGTATCTATACATATATATATATATATATATATATATATATATATATATATATATATATATATATATATATGTAAGTGCAGACTTGGTTTTATTACAAATAAGCAAGAAATTATCAGACTCTAACCTGAAAACCTTTTGCACAGACAGAACTAACTGACCAGTTCTTCAGTACTGCACAATACACAGTAATCTTTAAACTAAAAAAAAATATATTACTTTGGGAAACATTGATGAACAATGTTATAATCTATGACAAAATAAGGTAGTAACCTCAATCCCATCACTTTGTACTTTGTTTTCCCCAAACTCATCTGAAGTTAATTGTACTGACAAAAATATTAATTCTTACCTCCATTATTATTATTGTTTTTTTTTTTTCCTGTTGACTGTGATTGGCAGAAGGATGGAAAAGGGACAATAGAGTGCATGCTTTGTTTTGTGTTGCTCCCAGTCACATCAGGAGAGTGTTCAAAATGTGTCTCATCTTCTTAGCTGGCAATATACTCTAGTCAGAAGCAATAAAGTAACTTAAGCCTTCTCTTTCTTTATGACTGCCATAACATGCCTACCCTCAGCACCCTGCTTTTCTTGTGCCTAGTTTTCAGTAATTTCACTCCTTTCCCCTGTTGGCTGGTGGCTTCTGCTACCAGTACTCCATCCCATCTTGGCACAATGAAGCAACAATCATTAAATTCTTCTTCATATGATCATACTATCTTTGGAGGGAAGCTTATCAACTTATGAATACAGGTACTGTGCAGCCAAGTCTTTAAGTTAAAAGGAAAGAAAAACAATTCTTTGTAAACATGGATGTAATCTACCTTTCTACAGTGGATTTTTACCATATTGCTTCTTTATTTATTCTGAACTTTACTGCTGTGGTTATGTGATGTTTCAGCTAACAAACCACATTGTCATCTGCTGCAAGGGGATAGGGAAATGCAGTCATCAGGCCAATTACAGATCAAAATAAACTTACTCTCAAAACAACCAGTTAATGCTCATAGTAATGACTATGCTGGTAGTTCAGAGGATCCATAGGAAGCTAATTAAAAAGAACAAATTTGGCTGCTAGACTACTAGAGGAATAACTTTAGTCCTCCTGTTTTCATCCAGTAAATGTGTTAGCGTGAAGGCAACTAAATGGCCTCCATGTCTCCCCACCCCCTTGAGCTGTGTGCCCTGGCAGCTGCTCAAATCTTCCCTATTATAATCTGCCAATATGCATGCTTACAATTATGTAACCTATGTAAAGATATAAATAAAACAAATGTATATCATTTAGCTATTATTTTTCACACTATGCTGCCATTGTCAGTTTAAGGGCATATATACTGTTCTATCCAACGATTTACTGGACTGAACAATTTCCTACATAAACTGATTCTATTTTGGGGATGGAGTCCAGAAGATTGAGTGAAAGCAGCACTTTCTCAAAGCTCTGCAGTAACTAAAAATTTCCAGGAAAAATTAATCATAGAAGAAATAATTCTTTACAGAAAATATCATAAAAACATAGACTACACTGTTGTCAAATTTTGTGAAGTTATTCCAAAAATGTTCTTGTCAAAATTATTCAGAGACTTACCAGATTTTGAAGAGATGATAACTGAAGTACTGCTGGTGATTTCCTGCTAGTTGAGAAATGTAAACCTATATTTCTGTCTGAGACTCATAGAGCTGCTTTCTGTTTTACCTGCTTCATTTTGTTTTCTATTTTAAGAAATCTGCATGGCTTGGTGCTTTTGTTCTGTGTGAGAGATAGGCAATTAAATTATCTAGGCTGCACATTTCACATGCTTTTTCATTGGTTAAATTGTATCTTGAGTGATACACAGTGAAATTTTAAGCCTTTGTCATTGCTTGGAAAGATTTCAGGCCTGCATAAACTAAAGCACTGCTGGTCATTCCCTGATAGGTTTCCCCACTTACTATCCCATTTGTTGATCTGCTTGTTAAACCTAATGGTCTTAAGCTGCCCACCCCTACTGTAAATTGAACTTAATAAGCTCCTCCCTTTCAACACTGCTGTTGATATCTTGAATTATTTATTTGTCTTTCTTTGTGCTTATGTTGAAAAATGCATTTTGCCCCACATTGACTGTTCCACTGATTTTTTTTTCTCTGAATTCATTATCTCACTAGCTGTTGGATAAAGTAGTATATTTTTCACTCTAGGAAGCACGTGTTTTTACATCAAGAGGTCAGTGGATTTTCCATCTATTGTAATGGGAGGTAGCTTGGTCTGTTTAGCTGGGGAAACACTTAAGATTTCTGCATGTAGTTTTATTGGCTGGAGGGCTTATTAATCAGCGTATCACATTTTAGTGCCTTTACTGTACAATTGAGCGGCTCTTGGTTTATTTACACAAAGTACTTTTATTATATAATCACATTTTTATAAGCTGTTTAAAGTACACTGCTGTAGCCAGATCTAGAGGTTTGTTTGTGGTAGAATTTCATATCTTTTAAGTCTATTTGTGGTAGCATTTCACTCAGAACACTCTCATTTTCCTTTTACAATAGGAGGAGTGGGATTATTCACCTAGTGACAATAGGTGTCTTCCTGGTCTGTCTGAGCTGAGAAACACACAAATGGGCTATAAGTATTTTTTGCACTTCTCTTATATACAGTGACTGTACTTCAGCAGTTTAAAAAAACTGTACTGTCTGCTGCTGCTGCTTTGCACTGTATTACATTGTATCTGCTAGTTGTGGGGCTTTTGTAGGTAGTTTGTGTGTTCTTGCTACACTTGGGTTCCAAACCAGCTATTCTGCATTAGGAAGGTGATGTTCTGCACCCTTGTGGCAGAAGGGTGCTGATCTATTTTGTCTGAGTTAGGGATTGCTGGTAAAAGGCTTATTGTGTGCTTTCCTGATTGGTAGTTAGCTTAAAACTTGTTTCTCTTTGCTCATATTTAAGCCTCACATTTTATCAGGCTTAGTCTAAAACTAGGGAACTTTCTGTATTGTCTTGGAAGTATTTTATTGTTTTATGACTTCCAGTATCTGTCAAAGATCTGGTCTATGTATTTTCACAGGTAAACTCTAAATACTGCTAGCTTCCAGCAGTGCGGGTTTCACCTGGGATAGAGTCAGATGGCAAGAAATTATGTCATTCTGCAAGCTAGCCCAGCAGTAATATTTGAGATATTAATCTGAGAACTCTCTTACAAAGACACAGCTTTCTGTATTCTGTCTTTGACCTGACATAAACATAAATCAATCACCACACATCTGCCTTGCTCTGATGAAGTAAGTTACTAGGGAATAGTATAATTCTCTCAGATATAGTCAGGAATATAGAAAAACTTAGTTAAGATGTTTTTCTTTATTTATTTGAGGCTGTCCTGCAATGTTGTTTTAAATATTTCCCATGATTTTGAACTCGGATGCCACTGTGATTATGTACTAAGTATTTTCTTGTTCTTTTATTTATTATTAAATATATTTAAACCTCTCATTGTGACTAATCTGTGTAGAGATATTTAGGTTATGAGAGTGCTTGCATATTTATTTGGTGCCACTGTATAGGCTACGCCTAATAGCCTTGCACTTGGTCAACTAGCATTTGTATTAATAGTAACATTACACAGTAACATTGGACACCCTTTGTTTAGGGCATTAAAGTAGCTGATAAGGAGTTGGCTGGTAGCAGTGATAACTACCTTATAGTCTGGGCAAAAGGGGGCAGGGCCAGTAAACCTGTGCCAGCCTTTCCCAGGTGCGTGTGTGTGTGTGTGTGTGTGAGTGTGTGTGTGTGTGTGTGTGTGTGTGTGTGTGTGTGTGTGTGTGTGTGTGTGTGTGTGTGTGTGTGTGTGTGTGTGTGTGTGTAGAAATCAAACCTCAAAGAGTGTGTGTATCAGCTACTTGGGCAGGGACAGAAAGCATTGGTTGGACAGAGAGGGTGCTGGAAGTCTTGGCTTGGCCACTCAACTGAGATCTCAACTCTATAGCTGTGCCAGTGGGGCATCTTATTGGGGATCTAAAGAAATAGGGAGAAACCAGCCCTGGACTGACTGTGGTCTCTGTGTGCTCTTAAGAAAAATTGCACTTGATGCAGAGAACTGCATCTAGAAATACTGTTTGTATACCTTGTCATCCTCTCAGTGTACATCCTTCAATGGTGCCAGTGAGGAGGATTTAGGCTTCTTGATTACTGGTCCAATGGTTGTTCGTAACAGAGGAAATGACACATAAACCCACATATGCAGAGGTACTCATTAGTAACTTACCAAAAGTTCAGAGCCCTCCCAAATGGAATCTGAGATTATGTGTCAAAGAAATCTGAGATTATGTGTCACAGGCAGGTATAAGCCTATCCTTAAACAGTATTGTACTTCTCCAAGGATGATGCCAAAATACAAACAAAAAATGATTGACTTTAACAATTGACTTAGCTTTTAGTGTCAGTCCAAGGGTACCCGGTATCTGTCAGCCTGGGAAGAGATGGTTGACAAGCCAAGCTGCTTTGCCAGAGATGGTCCACTCTTGTCTACTCTAGGCTTTCAGATACTGATAAAAGGCATTAGCCACCCCTATTGTGCCTTTTTTAGGCAGTGTCAAAATAACCAACCTCCCAACATAACAAAATCCTCTCTTGATAAACTCAATGCACTGCTGCTTAATGTTGGAAGTCTGAAGAAGAAACTGTACTCCCTGGAAGCACTCCTCACATCGGAAGATGCTGACATCTGTGCAGTCACCTCGACATGGTTGAAAGGCAAGGAAAGCACCTCAGCTGTCTGGGGCTACAATGCCTTCCATATGTTCAGAGCACAAGGAGAGCATGAAAGCACCAAAGAAGGAGGTGTATTCATCTTCATTAATGATAAGTACACCTCAAGATTCGTCAAACAGTATGACTGTCTTGAGCTACTCCCTCCTGTCCAATTAACTATCGGTAAACCCCCCCTACCACATCATAGCTAGCTACAGCCTACCACCATGAATAAGGAAAAGCATAACACATACCTGGACTTACTGGAGTCACTTGCCTTACAGCCCAACACCTTATTCATGGGTGATTTTAATCATCCTACCAGCGACTGGGAAACATACATGACCACAAACATGCTGGCTGAAAAGTGCTTGGACATTGTTAGTACAAATGGTTAGGAACACCTAATCGGCATGCCCACAAGAGGCTCAAATGGCCTGAACATAGTACTCACTAACAAGGAGGAGCATTGTACCCCCCCCCCCCCGTGTGATGTCTTCCCCTGGTAAGATCAGACCATAAATCAGTCTAGTTTGATGTAATTATAAGACCAGATACCCCATTAAGCTCAAAACACTTAAATTTTTCAAAGACAGATTATCTCCTACTAAGTAATGGTATAAGAAGTTTTAAAGCCCCCTCAAATGCAGATGACACAGACTCCTAGACAGAGGTATACACAAATGCCCTGTATAACATTTAAGCAGCTGTATAGAATCAGCTGTATCTGACCAGATTAAAACCAGGTCTTGCCAAAAAAACAAGCCATCCTGGTGGACCCCTAGTATAAACAAACTATACAACAAGAAAAAGCAATTAATGTCCAAGAACAAGAGGGAACTGACTCAGCAGAGGAAGAAATCCCTCTCTAGATTAACCAAACAGATTAGAGATCTTGTCATGTCCTCCAAAGCTAATTGCAAAGCAAAAACAGTCTCTCTAGCTAAGGTTAATCACAAGGCATTCTTTAACTATGTGCAAAATCTTAAAGGGAATACCCAGCTATACACTGAACTGGTTGTGAACGGCACCACACATACTCAGCTGGAGGTAATAGCCAACCTGCTAGCTGACAGATTTGGAGCAAATTTTACTCCCCCTTGTCCCCTCTAGTCATCCCCCAAATTACGCCTGCCACCATTCCTCAGCCTATTATCTCAAGAAAGAAGGTCATCTCAGTGCTCTCCAAATCCCAAAACATGGCATTAATGGGACAATACAATATCCCAGGTTGCCTTTTAAACAACTTAAAACATGACCTAGCAGGACCACTTGTATTCGTGTTTAACCACAGCCTGTGAACTGGTTATGTTCTGGTGAAATGGAGGACAGCAACAGTAATCTCTCTGCACAAAGGGGGACCATCAAATAACCTTTTGAATTATAGGCCCATAAGCTTGACTAGCCTCATCTGCAAGGCCATGGGAAAGAATCATTATGGACCTTATAACTCAGTTCAGATTCCTTAAAGGTAGCTCATGCCTGTTAAACATGGTTGACGTCTTTGAGGAAGTCACCAAGTCCCTGGACGAATGAAAGACAGGGCATACCTCCTGTTTTGAACTAGCCAAGGCATTTGACACAACCCCCCCCCCCAAGTATTATAAAGAAACTCTCCCAGTTGGGAATTAACCCCTACATTACCAGATGGATAGACAACTCACTCACTGACAGGGCACATACTGTAAAAGTGGGTGACCACATCTAGCAAAATACCAGTCACTAGTGGCATACCACAGGGTTCTTTGCTGGGCCCCTTACTGATTGGAATTTATTTCTCAGAAGTCCAGGCAAACTGGGAGCAAACTGGGTGCAACCACTGAGTCTCCCAGTGGTGTTAATATGCTGTATACAGGGTTAATGCGGACAAATGACTGGTGCTAAAGCCATGGATTAAAGCTAAATGCAAAAAAAAAAAAAAGTATTATTATTCCATTTGGGGAAGCTGACATCCTTGCTAATTGCATTATAGACAGCACCCCCCCCCCAAGTGTAGTCCCAGTGGTACATGATCTGGGTACTCAGGTTAATAGCAACCTGAACTTTGACTATCACATATCCACAGTAGTAAGGAAATCATTCTTTGTGGCACATCTTATAAGTAAAGGCATCATATCTAGATCTAAGGATGTTATAATTCCATTATAATTTGTCCTCATCAGACCAGTAATTAAGTACAATGCTCCCTTTTGCATGTATCTGACCCGTCATGTGCAGCAATTAGAGAGACAGCAAAGGTTTCTCAAAACAAGTCTTATATGGAAAAACTAAAATCCCTGTCACTGTATTCTGTCTACTACAGGCTTCTAAGGGATGACCTATGCCTGGCTTACAGGGCAGTCTCTGACCCAGCCCTGATGGAAATGTTAGACATTTGTAAATAAAACTGCCAAAGGGACACTCACTCCAGGGATCTTAACCTAGAGTCTGACATGAACAGGTCATGTTGGAAAGATAGATATAGCTCCCAGAGACCTTCAGACTTTTCTGGAACAAGCTTCTAATTCATGTGAAACAGAGCCCTTCCCTCACCCTCTTCAAATGCAACCTAGATCAATGGATGAGTGATCGCAAATTCTCTCCTGGGGTGGCACCCATGTTCTTCCTGGACAGAGGAAGTCGTTATTAACTACCATAGACCATTAACTCTGTGAACTTCACTCACCTAACCACTGACAATCTAGGCAATGTAGGATAAATATGGCTAGGTTTGTAAGGGCGCTAGGGCGAATGGCCTTGTAACCTACTATGAATCTCTGGAACTTATCAGTACTTCTAAACATTCCCATGCTGACTCCTTAATAAAGAAGGACATACAAGTAACTTCTACTCTTCATAAATTATCACTGAAAATTGATGGACTCCAGGAAAACTTAGAAAGCATGAGATAAAACAGTTTAAAACAGTTTCAAAGAAATGATATGGCAATATCAAACTAAAATTATTGATATGGAAAATGCTTTAAATGATGTAGAAGGAAGACTTACGGAGGAAGAAACAGACTGAATATATACTGAAACGAAACACTTGTTAATAAATAAATTAGGTGATCTTGAAAATAGAGAAAGGAGATGTAACATAAGAATATTTGGTTTACTTGAAAAAAGATGAATAAGACATAATTGTTTTTTTGACTACTTCTCTACCTAGATTGTTAAACTTTTTTTTTTAATTTCTCCAAATCTTTTGGGTTTCTAATATCATGACAGGAATGGTCCCCATTCCTAAGTCAATGTACGATTAAAGTTCATGAAATTAGTATTGTTTCACTCCTTGATGTCAGCCAAAAGTGCTCTACGCAGCACCTACAATGTGCCCAGTAGTGACTCTTTCTGCAATTCGTATGGAGTTACATGTATTGGTAACATATCTAAATGTGATTGTAGACTCTTTTTTATAAGACCCTTTGCTCCTACTACTATTGGAACTGTCTAGGTAGCTTTCTTCCACATTGCTCTCATATCTGCTTGCAAATTGTGATATTTTATAACTTTGTGTCTCTCTGTACACAGGATACTGTAATCACTGGGTGTGGTGATTTCAATGATCAATGCTACATTTGTCTTCTTTTCTTGGACCACTATATCTGGTTTTCTAGCATCTATCTTTTGAACTGTTGGTAGTGGGTGATCCCATCTGATATAAACTTCATTATTTTTTATGATGCTTTGTGGATCATATTTCCAGTGTTTTTCAGCCACTTCAATACCATAATGTTTGCACAATTCCCAGTGCAACAGTCTCGCCACATTATTATGCCTTTCAGTATACAATCCTTCTGCCATTAGTATGTTGCAACCAGCAATGAGGTGTGCAACTGTTTCCAATTCTGTTTTGCAAAACCTACATTTGAATGTTTCTCCCATATGTTCAATGGACTTTGTAAACCAACGTGTACATAGCCCACAAGCTTGGGCTGCCAGTATTAACCTTTCATCTCTTGGTTTGAATTTGCCTTGTCTCCTTAACCATTCCTGCATCCATTCCTGATCAACATGAGGTTCTTCCAGAAGTTTTCTATACTTGCAACTATATTTATGCATTTTCCACATTTCTTGCCTTCTCATCTGGTCCTTCACCTTAAATTATTTCTTTCGTTTTTTGGTACATTCAGTTGCTGCCTGATTTTTATCTACTTCTGGTGTGATTTCCATTCCTGCTTGATGACGATATGCATCTGCTAGATTAAGTAGAGAAATCATCTTAGATTTATTCTCCTCATGTTTCAAAACTTTCACTAGATATGGGTCTTATGAGGTCAGCAGATATGTGTGGAGTCCCACAATTGCAGATCTATACATGTAATCAATTTCAAGGAGGCCCATACCTCCTTCAGAACAGGGGCAATATAATCTTGGTATGCATTGATTTTTATAAATCATTTGGTGAGCATGAAGTATCCTTCTTGTTTTCCTATTTAATGTATCCAACACATTTGGGAACCAGTTAATCACTCCAAAACTGTAAGTTAGGACAGGAAGAGCAAATTGGTTTATAGCTTGGATTTTGTTCCTAGATGTCAATGCTATTTTCAGGATTAATTTAAGTCTTCTCAGATATTCCTTACTAAGTTTTATTCACATTTGTTTGTGTTTTATTGTTTATCCTTCATCAGTTCCCAAATATTTATATAGTCCTTCTTGCTCAAGTTCTTTTATATCACATTCTTGTCCCAAACTGTTTTCCTGGTGTTGCAGTTTTTCTGCTTTAAAGGTGCTTTTGCACATTTATCAAGACAAATGACATTGTTATATCATCTGAAAACATTTTGACAACTTGCAGTTGTGCTTTCAGTTCCTCATCTGATGAGCTATACAGTTTTAAATCATTGACAAAGAGAAGATGAGAAGTCTTTACATTTTGTTGTTTTCTAGGAGCCAAATTATAGCCATAGCCTAAGCTGTTAAGTAGACAGCTTATTAGGTTAAGGACAAGGGAGAAAAGCAGTGGTGACAAAGAGTCACCCTGAAATGTCCACCTTTGAATTTTTATCCATGGGATAATAATTTGTCCTTTATCATGGCTTAATTGCAAAGGGGTCTGCCACTGTTTCATGGTCACTGTAATGTAGTCGATCAGTGTAGGAGGTATCTTATACATTTTTAAGCACTCTTCTATTCATGAATGTGGGATACTATCAAATGCTTTTTTATAGTCAGTCCATGCCATACTTAGATTCATCCCTTTTTTACAGTTATCCACTATGACTTTAACAACAAATTATTGCTTGTTCCATATGACTTTCTTTTATTGCCCTTTTGTTCTACTACCATAATTGAGTTTTCTTCTAAATTACTATAAACTCTGTCAGCATCAATTCCTTTGTATAGTCTATATGTCGTTGGAAGGCAAGTTATTGGACTGCAATTTTGAGGGTAGCTTGCAGGTTCACGCTTAAGTAGGAGCATTGTTTTTCCTGTTGTTAGCCAGATTGGTGTCTGTTTGGGGTGCGCATATAAATAGTTCTTACTCATGGCTAAATCTTAGTGCAAAGATGTTAATCCTTTTAGCCAAAAGTTAGGTACTGCATCTGGGCCTGGGCTTTTCCAATTAGAGTCTTTTCTTAACTTTATTTCAATCTCTTTGGCCGCTACTTCATCCCATTTCATATCTTGTGCCTTTAAACTTCTTATTCTTTCTTTCTTTAACTTCTTCTATAGGATTAGCATCTTTGTTATGTTCCACAGGATGCGGCCATGGTGATGCAGCGGTTAGCGTTGCCACCTCACAGCAAGAGGTTTTCTGGTTCGATTCTCGGCTGGGGTGCCTTCTGTGTGGAGTCTGCATGTCCTCCCTGTGGTCGCGTGGGTTTCCTCTGGGTGCTCCGGTTTCCTCCCACATCCCAAAGACATGCTGCAGGTGGATTGGATACTCCAAATTGGTCCTAGGTGTGAGTGTGTGCATGCGTGTGCCTTCTGTGGAAGGTTGGGAGCCAGGCTGGCACCTCAGCACTGTAAAACTTCACTGCCAATCATGAGCAGACAGGTGATCTGCTGTGGCGACCCCTAACTGGGAAAAAGCCGAAAGAAGAAGTTATGTTCCACAGGATCTTCATAGATATTTCTTCAAAATGTAGCTATTTCTTGTTTTTTTGGCAGTATTTCAGTTCCATTTACCTTGTTTCCCAATTCTCTGTAAAACTTTTTGGGGTCATCAATAAATTTCTTATTTTGTACTGTGTAGTTTTTTTCTGCCTGTGCTGAAATTTTTAGTTAGACTTACAAGCAGGATTGTTGTATGGTGCAGAAAGAGCCCATAGCGTTACAGGTAAACCTATACCCTCTACTGTATGAATGACATCTTCATCAAGATCTTTAATTGTAAAATGTATTTCTTTTATATATAAGGAACTTGTTCTTAAAGCAAAGTGAGTAAAATCTCCTTTGAACTTTGAACAGCACAGCATAAGATTTGGCAATGATTATTCAACAAAAAACATGGAACTGTAAAAGAAATGCTGGCCATTGAAGCTCTTTAAGAAAATGGAATTAAATCTCAAATAATTTTCCCTGCAAGAATTAGAATACAGCTATCTACTGGATCTAGAATATTCACCACTATTGAAGAAGAAACTTCCTTTGTGAATAATAACAATGTGATACCCACAACAGAAGAGACTGACTGTTCCACTTAAACCTTAAGGAGATCCTCAGACAAAGCTTCATGGAAATAAAATAAAAAACTGAACTAACCATTTATTCCAACAACAAATGTATGAAGACTTCACAGATAAAGTGAACTGAAAATATAAACTTTGCTTACTGAACTACTTGTTTTTGTTAACTTATTTAAATTCTGATAATTCTACCATACAACACTATTAATATAAACAGTATAATATACAATAGCAATATTTATAATAAACACTGGTTCTTAAACATATTACTCCTAAACAAAAACAGGTAAAATGAAATTCCTATATTCCAAATACAATTATTAATATAATACGTTACTTTTTAAAATGCTTTCACTTTTACTAACATAATGGTCTGGATTCCATAAAGTTCATAGAAGCTATTTTATGGACATTGCAGCACACCGATGGAAGACTTCAGTGCACCCCCTGCATATGTGACTTTAGGAGACATGCTGAAGGCAATCCCAGTACCTAGCTATTTAGTGTATGATAATTATGGATTCTGCACACACCCATCTAATTCCAAAACATATTGTGTGCATGCAATGCAACTTAAATGTGAAAAACTACAATGTCAACTCTGTTTCTGATATCCTCATTGTATGCTTTATGGACCTCAAGGAATAAAAGTTAATGCTACAGAGTTTGCCAAATTCCATAGCAAAAGTAAAAAAAAACATAAAAATGAACTGCATAAGGCTGCAGTGATACAAGCCATGAATGTGGCTGTGGCTGTGCACCATAGAAGGCAGACAGTTAAAGTCATGGCAAGGTTGCAACTAACCCACTTGTCAGACCAGCAAATGATCAGTAGGAACTGGCTAGTCAAACAACTGGTGCAGGCTCTCTACAACATGTGTGCCCAACACATGTCTGTGCAGACCCTATAAGGAAGCCCCAACCCCCTTGAAACCAAAGTATCGCAGTCTGTGTGTATATTTGCATCTAGGACATTCTGGAACACATGGGGAGTGCTGGCAGCTGCCAGTCGTATCCTGGCAAAATTCCTGGAAGCAATGTGCAGAAATGTGGATGACTACATACACTTTTTATCCTCACCCAGTGGATAACTGTAATGCACAAGTTTTACAGCACCACAAATTTCCCTCATGTACTTAGTGCAATAGATTGTGCACTCATACCTATCATGTATTTTGAAGCAGACTGATACATAAAGAGAAACAGCTGTCCATCCATCAATTGCCAGGTTTTTGTGCAGCAGATGGCTGCATAAGAAACATCATGGCAACATACCCTGGAAGTGTCTATATTGCTGCCATATGGAGGGGATAGTCGACTGATGGCTGCATTCCAGCAAGGTGAAATACCTGAGGGACTACTACTAAGTAAGGACAGGAGCACAGCTAGGATGTAAGCTAAGGATATCGCTCTTGACATTATCCATTCTGACCAAATGTGTTTTCATTCTCCACAACAGGTGACTGTGGTTATCCCCTTGAGCCATGGCTAATGACATCCTACCATGAACCCTCCAACCCTGCACAGGAGGCCTACAACAGAATACAGGTAACAATCAGAAACACCATGTGTGTGTATTCAGTGTGCTAACATCTAGGTTCAGATGTCTGGACACATCTGGGTGTGCACTGCAATACAGACCTGAGAAGGCAACGCAGATGATAACAGTGGGCATCATGCTGCATAACATTCTAATTGGAGCACATGGCAGTCTTCCAGCTGCAGGTGTGGATGAACCATCCCATGAATGTCAGATGTCCGAAGATGACATCCCAGAGGTATCAGAGGAGGTGCAGGAGGATGCAGGGAGCAGAAGACACAGGTGTAGGCAAAGTAAGGTGTGACCACAAGTGCAGGCTCAGGCAACATGGCAGAGTCTAACCCACAACTTTGAATCATAACAAGCCACAGGCACATGAGTACTCAGATTAAGCATTGATGTACAGGTGTTTTTCCATCACAGCAGCACAGACTGCATCTAATGGCATATACCTACTAGATGTACACATTGAGCATCAGACATAACACCATGATCAAAATGTATAACATCATGAACATATGTAAATCTATCACAACAGTGATCATCAACTCACGGCACAATTGAAACGTTGCATACACACTCATATTGTTGCATCACTGTATGGGAAACTATAAGGTACACACATCAGTGCAATGCATTTTTATCTTTATTATATAATAACATGAAAAAAGAGAATAAACACTGGACATAATGCTGAACTTTTAATATCTGCAGAAAATATATCAGAGTAAACTAGCAATTTAATACAAGGAGTCAGCAATGTTTATGACATGTTGGACTCAGTATAACTTAGTCTAGAGTGACCTCACTGATATCTCACCCAATGGTCCTCTCTGCCCCTACCATGTACAGAAACATGTGGCTTAGGTTGCTCCACAGAGAGAACTGATGGGGTAACAACACCACAAATAGGTGAAGGACCATGACTGCAAGTTGAAGGCCTAGTTGTGACTGGCATGACCACTGCAGCTAGGCCAGCCATGGAGCATTGTACATGTTGGACTATACACACTGATGCTCGATGGGCAATGGTGTTTCTGTGAAGGGGTGATCTTCCCTTCCCATGTTGCAATATTCTGAGCACAGTCAAGGCACACAGAGCCCAGCTTGCACTATGGCACTGGTATGCTGCAGTACCATAGAAGTCAGAGTTTCTACCAACCATGCCATAGCTTGAATGCCATAATTTTGAGTGTCCAATGCTGCCATTGTCTCACTGTGTCTGCACTCTTGTCCTTCATGCATCACACATAGCTGGTATGCCACATGATCTGTGACATGGGGAAGTGCACATATGTCTGATTTATGATGTTGCTGGAAACATTCATTTGTCTGGAGCAGAAGGCTATGATACCTAGCCATGCACACCATCAGGATGCCTACATCTATAGCAATACCCCATTTCAGGTTGTTTTTGTGAACTGACATCAGCAGCAGTCTCAACTTAGGTCTGTCATTCAATAGCCTCATCATGTTCATCATCCAATGTTTCATCATCCTCTAAATAGCCAGACAAGTTCTCATCCACATCTGAAGCTACAACTGTATCAACATCCCTGTCAATATCTTGGATGGACTCTAGCAGCATGTCAATGTCCTGTTTGCCAGGGGCCATAATACCATGCTGAGACACATCTGATGCCACATCATAATCACTGGATGGGCTGATGGACAATACAGATTGATGATGTGCTAGAAGAAGACACAGATGACACAGATCAGGACAATGTGCTTGCATTACATGATGGATAGCATCAAAGACATATGACATGTATATCTCACTGTAATTTTATAAGTAATGACTTTACATGAGGTCTACTGTGTGTTTGTTTAATGGAAACTACATATATGGAGTACAGAATTAGGTTACATAGTCAACATATATGATGTGTGAGGAATACAAATAAAGCACACACCTAACAAATTTCATTGGAAGATGGTGCAGATAAGAAGGGATGAGCTTCAACTGTTGTAGAGAAAAAAATCAGCATTAGTGATAACACTATTGCTACCATTATCCATGAGAACACAGTTAAACTATACAAAAGGTTTGAAATACACATTCCACTTATTTGTGCAGTTGATGATGTTGATACAATCTAGCCTAGGAATTGGAAGGACACAGTATTAATGGAGGACAACAACAGAAGTATCAACAATGATGTGTATGAAACATAGTTAATAGCATACCACTGACAGACTCCTGCTGTGGAGAGTTTGTGGGTTGTACTTTGATTACTCTAGTGGGAAAGTAGAAAGACAACACAGTCAAAACAATACCAACAGCATGACATATATAACACAGTAACAGGGAATGTATATACTCACTTGATAGATCCAATGTATATACTCACTTGATAGATCCAAAAAAACCAAAAAAATATTTCTCCTTTCCTAAACTTTACTTGCTAGTTGTTCCAGTAATCAGCTTTTGCTGATCCCTGGGCTTTGTATTTGGTTTCTGTGTTCCTCCATTTTCTTGTGTGGCCAGAGGTAGTTTCTTTACTCACCAGTGGGAGTGGGGAGTACTGAGCTGCTTGTTTGTCCTCAGAGGAGTGGTTAGAAGCAGCAACTGGTAATTCATTGGCCATTTTGGGTCATTTCCTGTTTTTTCCAGCCCCCTGCTATAAAGCACACTTTGGCGGGCTTTTCTGGCATTAGAGAACTTGGCATAGCTCCTCGTGGTCCCCTGCAGAGTTCCTAAGCCAGCAGAGAGCAGAAAAAGCAACTTTCTTGATCATAAGTATTTTTTTAAACTTTTTGTTTGCATTTTTCGATATTTTAAGCTTTTCGACTACTGTTTGTGCCTTTATTACTGTTTTATTGCCTTATTTTCCTGTGTTTGTGAGCTTATATTGTTGATTGCACTTGTGGGCTAAAGTATTGCTTAAAAGTAACTAACAGGCTAATACACTCAAGTGTACCAGCCTTTGATAGCAATTTAGTCGAAAACAAAGCTGCTTGTTTGTCCTCAGAGGAGTGGTTAGAAGCAGCAACTGGTAATTTGTTGGCCATTTTGGGTCATTTCCTGTTTTTTTCCAGCCCCCTGCTATAAAGCACGCGTTAGCGTGCTTTAGCGCGATTTAGCGCGGAGCGCCGGTTAAGCAGATTTAAACTATTAGGGCTACCTAAAGTTCACTCTTCAAATTTTCCCTTAAAACTACCTTCCTCAAAGTGTACTACTGTTCTATTTAGTGTATCCTACAACTATAAATTATCTCTACTTGACTCCCAAGTAGACTATTCTCTATCTGTATAGCTAAGCACTTGCTCCTACAGTACTTATCACCTCGATACAGCACTCTTGTTATAGAAAGTACCCCAAAAAAAGCAAACCCCATTTCTCGGTCACCCACATCCCCCAAAACCTTTTTTTAAGTTTTTCTGTCTATTCCTTCTAGCATGTAGAGGGATCAGTTGCTAATGTCCTCTCCTGCTCAGCTGGTGAACCTGGGATTATTGAGGCAATGTTACAATTGCCTCATGTACACAGACAACCCTCTCCTCCTCCCACAAAACACAAATACATGTGAGAGATGCAACTATACGGCCAAACTGGAGGCTGAGCTCTCTCAACATGGGACTGGCAAGACCAGACAGGAGGAAAAGGTAACCACACACACTATAGACCCAGTCTCACATAATACCATCACAACCTCAAATCATACACATAAACACACAAAGACATACTCGGAGGCTCTGATCAAAAATCTACCAAAACAGCAGAGGCCACCAAAGCAGACACCCAAACAACTACCACCTCAGAACACAACACCTGCATCACATAGACCACACAGTCAGAGTGTCAAGCAGTCACAGCCCTTAAGGCCAAATACTATGCCAGACACACTAGTCATTGGTGACTCCATAGTCAGACACACTGACGTCCCGCTCACCAGACTGAGTAAGGAGAAGGTCACAGTAAGCTGCCTGTCGGGTGCTAGAATCCGCCACATAACGCATGCACTCAGGTCTCTCAACAGCAGGTACAAGTACGACTCAATCATTGTCCACGCTGGTGTAAACGACCTGAGACGTACCTCCCTGGACTACATGAAAAGAGACATATAGGAGCTCTCTGATTATGTAGCCCAGGCAGGTATGACCCTGACCTTGAGCAGTATCCTACCTTCACCAAGAATGATGCCACAATACAGAGATAAGATGATCAGCTTTAACAATTGGCTTAAACTCTGGTGTCATTCAAAGGGGATCCAATGTCTGTCTGCCTGGGATGACATGCTGGACAAGCCACGCTGCTTCACAAGGGACGGCTTGCACTTGTCACCCCTGGGATTCCGGATTTTGGCAAAGGCTCTTGCCACCCCCATAATGCCTTTTTTAGGCAAGGCTCAAATTCTAAACCTACCACCCTAGAACAAAACAAAGAAAAAAAAACTAAGGGTAATGCTGCTCAATGCCAGAAGTCTCAACCTCAAGATGCACACACTCGAGGCCCTTCTCAGTATGGAGAACATCGATGTCTGTGCTGTGACAGAAACCTGGTTCAAGGCTCCTGATAGCACCCCAGCACTATCAGGTTTTACCTCATATCATGCGTTCCGGCCACAAAACCCGGACAATACCAAGAAAGGAGGAGGGGTATCCATATTCATCAAGGACACCCACACCTCAAGATTGGTGGCATCGCACGATGCATCGGAGACCATCCAGGTGCAATTAACCATAGGCAAGACTGCTCTGCAAATTGTAGCATGTTACAGGCCACCCTCGCAAACTCAGGAACCTCATATGGCCTTCCTGAAAACACTGGAGGGATAAATGTATCTCGAACACCATCATACTAGGTGACTTCAACTACCCTAATATAGACTGGGAACACTACTCAAGCCCAAACACTCTAGCCCAAAAGTTCCTGGAATTCATAAACTCAAATGCCATGGAACAACTAGTCACCATCCCCACAAGAGGAGAGAACATACTTGATCTCATCATCATGAACATGGGAGCACAATGTTCAACGCCAGAAGTATACCCCTCACTGGTGAGATCTGATCACAAACTAATCTCACTGGAGGTCCTCATCCCGCCCCCACCCGAAATGAAAAAGACCACAGTAAAGAACATCTCGAAAGCCGACTTCACACTTCTAAAGACTAGTGTGGTCTCCTTTAAGGCCCCTGAGCTGGCGGTTAACATTACTCAAACCGCTGAATCACTTACAAATGCCTTCTACCAGCACCTGCAGGGCTGCATGAATCAGGCAATCCCAAGCAAAACAAAGACTCTTTGTACCAAAGGCAAGCGTCCAGTCTGGTGGACTGCAGCCATAAACAAACTCTACAACAAAAGGAGAAAGCTACTACAAGATAGAGCAAAATCCTTAAAAGGTAAGACACCACTGATCACTATAAGTAAAAAGCTAAGAGCTCTCATAAAATCATCCAAAGCTAATTTTGAGAAAAAAATAGCTAAGGACTTTAAAGACAACCATAAAGCATTCTTTAGCTATGTCAGAAACCTAGGAGGAAACTCCCAGATATGCTCAGAATTAGTTCAAAATGATGTGAAGATTACTGATCCTACAGACATAGCCAACATACTGGCTGACAGGTTCAGTGCAAACTTCTCCCCACCCTCCCCGCCTAAAGAAGAGATACCTATACCAAATGATTGTAGCCCCCCAAACATCTCTAACGTTCAGGTGAGAACTGCTCTCTCCAAGGCAAAGAACACAGCATCCATGGCACCTGATGGTGTCCCCGGCTGTGTGCTCCATGAACTCAATGAGGAATTAAACCCACAGTTAGGACAGCTGTTTAATCTTAGTCTCACCTCCAGATACGTACCCAGAAGTGGCGCACAGCGACTGTGGTCCCACTCCACAAAGGCGGTGCCTCCACCGACCCTGGAAATTACCGTCCCATTAGCTTGACAAGCCTGATCTGCAAAGCCATGGAAAGGATCATAATGGATCTCATAAATAAAGACATAGGGAATTTGCAGACTTTGGATCCAACCCAGTTTGGCTTTGTCAAAGGCAGATCATGCCTTTTAAACTTGGTTGACTTTTTCAAAACAGTCACCAAGGCCATTGACGAGGGAAAGGCAGTCCATACAGCCTACCTAGACCTGGCGAAGGCTTTCGATACAATACCCCACTCGGGTATCATTGAAAAACTCATCAACTTAAATGTAAACCCATACATTACAAGATGGGTTGCAAACTGGCTGAGTGACAGAACCCACAGGGTCAGAGTTGCTGGCACCATGTCAGACTCTAAGCCTGTCACAAGTGGTGTCCCACAGGGCTCAGTCCTGGGCCCACTCTTGTTTGGCATCTACTTTTCTGAAGTACAAGCAAACACAGGAGGGTTATGGCTGACAAAGTTCGCAGATGACTGCAAACTGGGTGCCGTAGTTGAGAACACATCCGACACAGATATCCTTCAGAAGGGTCTCACAGAAATGGATAACTGGTGCCAGAGCCATGGCCTCAAGTTAAATGCCAAGAAATGCATAGTCATACCCTTCGGGAAAAATAAGGTTACCCCTAGCTACCATATAGGTGGCAATCCCCTGAACACAGAAGAAGTTATTAGGGACCTGGGAACCCAGGATGACAGTGGCCTTTCATTCGACACTCATATTGATAAAGTAGTTAGGAAGACCTTCTACATTGCCCACCTTATCATGAAGGGATTCACATCTAGATCAAGGGAGGTCATAGTCTCCCTATACTCATCACTCATCAGACCAATGATCGAGTACAATGCCCCATTCGGAATGTATCTGACCCGACACTTGCAGCAGCTGGAGAGGCCACAAAAGTTCCTCACCAAAAGGATAAAGGGTCTCAAAAATCTGTCTTATGCTGCACGACTGAAAGAACTCCAGTTATATTCAGTGGCGTACCGCTTGTTCATAGGTGACCTATGCCTGACATACAAGGCCATGTCAAACCCAGATTTGATGAATATGCTTCATCTCAAAAAATCTAGATCCCTCAGAGCCACAAGGGCGGGTGACTTAAACCTCAACACGGTTATTAATAGGACGTGCTGGAGGGATAGATTCATCACCCAAAGACTCCCTATGCTGTGGAACAAAATCCCGGTTTATGTGAGGCAGAGCACCTCGCTGGCCTTGTTCAAGAGCAATCTTGACCAATGGATGGGAGATCGCAGATACACCCCAGGGGTTACCTCAGTGTCACTGCTCGACAGAGGCACAGCTAAATAATGGGCATAGTTTCTCCAAACTAAGGGGTGGCATAAGCCACAAAACTATGGGCTAGGCTTATAAATGCCCTCGGGCAGATAGCCTAGTATGAACCTATGAACCTATGAACCCTGTGTTGAAGAATATTGACACTAATCTCATGTATCACATGGGTGCTACACACTGATGCAAGCTGGGAAAAGTTTGCAGTAACATACCTGATCTGTTTGAATTTGAACCTGCATGGCTTGGGCCCACACTGCATGTACCTCTTGTGTACAATGTTTGGGAAATAACAGTATGCCAGTAAACAGCAGTGGCATGAATATGCACACTACATCAGTATACAGTGATTGCCTCTATACTCAGCCATGTCATGGAATGAAAGTGCAGTTAGAACTTGTCTGATTGAAGACTGCTGGAACAGGGCTCAGTTTTGAGCTTTTTTACTGGTTAATTGGGTAATTTGTTTAAATCAGTTTGCTCGTTTTCTATTGTTATATAAGAAAAATTGCACTTTATTCATCTGTTTTTACTGTATTTGTGTTTCTTCCCACATTATTACTTTATTTTGCTTTTGCTGCTTGTTGTTAAAAGTACTTAATTGCATTTATTCTGCTGCATTTATTACAGCTTGTTAGTAGCTTGATTAAATTATAACTGTTATTCTAAGCCCTTGGTTGAAGCACTTGGGATTCAGACCACTTGTTTTACATTAAGAAGGTTTGTGGTCTGCATTGTTGTGGCAGGACAGGTAGCTTACATCCTTCTAAGTTGGGAGTTGCTGATTGAAGACTTAGTGTCTGTTATTCTAAAAGTGTAATAGTTCTAGTCTAAGCACATGGGCTTTGGGCCAGTTATTTTACATTAAGAAGGTATGGTCTGCACTCTTGTGGGAGGAAAGGGTATATTCTGCCCTTCTGACCTGGGAGTTTCTGGTTAAAGCTTATTGTGCCTGCTTATTTCAACTGTTTCTTTCTGAAATTGGTACGCCTTGTTGGCTGTAGCATAAACTAAATTCAGACTTGCTGAATCTAGCTTTGTTTCTATAATTTGAGCACTAATACAGTCCATCTTTTTTGGAGAAGGTTCCCCTGCACCCTAGTGGCAGGAGTATACAGTTAGAACTTGTCTGATCGAAGACTGCTGGAATGGGGCTCAGTTTTTAGCTTTTTATTGGTTAATTGGTTAATTTTTTTAAATCAGTTTGCTCATTTGCTACTGTTATAAAAAAATACTTTATGCTAGGGTTAAACTATTCCCGGCGCCATAAAGTCTGCTCTTCAAATTTTCCCTTAGAATGAGCCAGTTTTTTAGTTTTAGCACTAAACTCTGTTTCTTTGAGCTCAGAACTTATTCATAACTCATTATAAGCACTACATAAGCTACAAATTACTACAACACTCAACTTTCCTCACTTGTCTAGAGGAAAACAGTTTTTAGTATGTCTAAGGGTCAGCTCCCAGTGTTTTCTAATGTCTACCTGATGAATCTGGGCATCTTGGGGCAATGCACCAACTGCCTCATGTACACAGACAACCCTCTTTTCCTACCACCCAACACTACAACCTGTGAGAGATGCACTTATATTGCCAAACTGGAAGCAAAGCTCTCTTCACCCAAGACTGGACTAGACAGTCAAGAGGAGAAGGTAAACACTTGCACCACACCACACCACACTCATCACATAGTCCCTCAAAACTTACACCACCAAAACACACACATAGAAACATGAAACACACACCTACATTTGCGGAGGCTATCAATAAAAATCTGCTCAAGCAACAGAGTCCTCCAAAGCAGGAACACAAGCAACCTCCACCCACCCAACACAACCCAAATGACACATAGCCCACAAACTCAGTGTACCACTCAACCACAGCCCATAAAACATAACAACATACCCAACACTTTAGTCATAGGTGACTCTATAGTCAGGTACACTGATGTTCCACTCACCAGGCTAAACAAGGAGAAAGTTACTGTCAGCTGCCTGTCAGGTACCAGGATCCACCACATAAACCACACACTCAGGTCACTCCACAACAAGTACAAATATGACTCTGTCATTGTCCATGTTGGTGTGAATGACCTGAGATGTACCTCTCTGGACTACATGAAAAGAGACATGAAAGAGCTCTCTGATCTTGTAGCCCAGGCAGGTATGACCCTAGCCCTAAATAGCATCCTGCCATCACCCAGAATGATACCACAGTGCAAGAACAAAATAATTGACTTCAACAATTGGCTAAGCTTCTTGTGTCATTCTAAGGGGATCCAGTATCTGTCTGCCTGGGATGACATGATCAATAGACCACGATGCTTTGCCAGAGATAACCTGCATATGTTGCCCTTGGGATTCCGGATACTGGCTAAGGCTCTTGCCACCCCTATAGTGCCTTTTTAGGCAAGGGCCAAATGACAAATTCACCACCGTAACGGGTATAAGCAAGCAAAATCTGAGGGCAATGCTACTCAATGCTAGAAGTCTAAACCTCAAAATGCATTCACTCAAGGCACTCCTTAAAATAGAGAACATCGACATCTGTGCAGTGACAGAGACCTGGTTCAAGGATCCAGAGAGCACCCCTGCATTACCAGGTTATAATTCATACCACAACTTTCGGCCACCTAATCTGGAGCGAAACACTAAAGGCGGAAATGTGTCCATATTCATTAAGGATATCCACACCTCCAGGCTAGTTACTCAGCATAATGCATCTGAGATTATCCAAGTGCAACTAACTCTGGGCAAGACCGCAATCCAAATTGTAACTTGTTACAGATCTCCACCATGCCCCAGGATTCCCACTACTCATTTCTTGATACACTGGAAAATACTAGGGTACAACTCAATACCCTAATAATGGGCGATTTCAACTACCCCACCATTAACTGGGAAAACTACTCATGTACCAACTCATTTGATCAATGTTTTCTGGAATTCATAAATCCCAGTGCCTTGGATCAACTTATCCACACCCCCACTAGGGGCAGCAATATCCTAGACCTGGTCATTACCAACATGGGTGACCAGTGTTCCACACCAGAGGTCAATTCCTCATTGGTCAGATCCGACCACAAGCTAATCACCCTAGACATCCACATCCTGCCCCCATTAGGGAAACCACTGTAAAAACTTTTTCCAAAGTTAACTTCACGCTTCTTAAGACAAAAGTGGCAAACCACTACACCCATGCATTTGGACAATAGAGGTACAACTGCTGAATCCTACACAAATGCACCTTATAAGCACTTAGCCAAGTGCATGGAACATGCTATCCCTAACAGAACCAAGATGCTATCTTCCAAAAAAAGGAAGCCAATCTGGTGGTCACCTGCCACTAAAAAACTCTACAAGAGAAAGAAAGAAACTGTTGCAAAAAAGAGTACAATCCCATGACAGGAGGAACTCCCTGGTCAGCCTCAGTAAGAAGCTGAGATCCGTCACAAAATCCTCCAAAGCTAGTTATGAAAACAAAATCACCACTGATTCTAAAGACAACCACAAAGCATTCTATAGCTATGTCAAGAATCTCAAAGAATCTCAATAGCGACACTCAGATCTGCTGTGAGTTCCAGCACAATGGCACTAAATATACAGAACCAACTTATATTGCCAACACCCTGGCAGATAGGATCAGTGCTGACTTTACACCCCTCACACCCCCCCCCCCCTAAAGAGCCCATCTCTATACCGGAAGAATGTAAAATTCCTGTAATCATGGCACAGGTAAAAACCACACTCTCCAAAGCCAAGAACACAGCATCCATGGGACTTGACAACATCCCGGGCTGCATTCTGCATGAACTGCAGAATGAACTGGAACCCCACCTAGGCACCATGTTCAATCATAGCCTCACCTCAGGCTTTGTGCCCATTAAATGGCACACAGCAACAGTTATCCCACTCCTCAAAGGGAGAGCCACCATGGACCCCAGGAACTACCACTCCATTAGCCTAACAAGCCTGGTCTGCAAGGCCATGGAACGTATCATCATGGATCTTATACACAAAGACATTGATAATCTCCAAACTCTGGACCCCACCCAGTTCAGGTTTGTAAAAGGCAGATCATGTCTCCTAGACCTGATAAACTTCTTTGAAGCAGTCATCAAAGCTGTAAACGAGGGTAAGGTGGTTCACACAGCCTATCTAGATCTTGCCAAGGCTTTTGACACCATCCACCACTCTGGAATTTTAGATAAACTCAATAAACAAGGTATAAATCCCTATGTCACAAGATGGGGTGCCAACTGGCTCACTGACAGAACTCACACTGTGAAAGTAGCAGACTCCAAATCCGACTTCAGACCAGTGACAAGTGGAGTACCACAGGGTTCAGTCCTGGGTCCTCTCCTGTTTGGTATCTACTTTTCTGAAGTACAGGCTAACACAGAAGGACTTTCACTATTGAAATTCACAGACGACTGCAAACTAGGAGCCATAATTGAAATTGCTAACAATGTGGACATCCTACAAAAGGGCCTCACAGAGACAGATGCCTGATGTCAAAGCCATGCTCTCAAGCTCAATGCCAAAAAGTGCATTGTCATCCCCTTTGGTAAAACCTCTGTGCCCATGAGCTACCACATAAGGTGGGAATCTACTTAACACCAAAAGTGTGATAAGAGACCTTGGGACACAGGTGGACAGTAGTCTCTCCTTTGATAATTACATCACCACAGTAGTCAGGAAATCCTTCTGTGTGGCACACCTCATCGCAAAAGGTTTCTCATCCAGGAAAAAAGAGGTCATTGTTCCCCTCTACTTGTCACTCATTAGACCCATTATAGAGTACAACACCCCTTTTTGTATGTACCTTAAAAGACATCTATAACAACTGGAAAGGCCACAGAAATACCTCTCAAAGAGGATTACTGGCCTTAAACAGATGCTCTACGCAGACAGCCTCAAAAAAGCTCCTGCTTTCATATATCACCTACTCAGAGGGCGATCTCTGCCTAACATACAAAGCTATGTCAAACCCAGAGCTGCTGGACATGTTCCACTTAAAGAAATCCCAATCCCTCTGAGCTACATGCTCTAGGGACCTAAATCTTGTCACTACAGTAGACAGAACATGCTTGAGGGACAGATTCCTGTCCCAGAGACTTCCCATACTCTGGAACAAACTACCTATCTATATCAAACAAAGCTCCTCATTAGCACTCTTCAAGAAAAATCTTGATGATTGGATGGGAAATGGGAAATCCACCCTAGGGATCACCTCTGTAGCTCTGCTCGACAGGAGCACAGGAAAATATTTTTCTTGGGTGGCGAAAGCCAGAGTACCTTTTTGGCTAGGCTTATATAGGCCCTAGGGCCAATAGCCTAGTACCTACCTATAAACCTATAAACCTATGGTATGTACCTAACCAGGCATATCCAAAAACTGGAATGTCCACAGAGGTTCATCTCTAAAAGAATACAGAGCATAAGTAACATATCCTATGCAAACCACATGAAGGCTCTGTCATTTTATTCTGTCTCTTACAGGCTTTTGAGGAAAGATCTAAGCCTACCATACAAGATATTGCCAGTCCCCACACTGATGGAGCTCCTACTCATCTCAAGAAAAAAAACACCACCAGAATTACCCATTCTTAAACCATGCCTGTGATATAAATAGGACCTGCTAGAGAGACTGGTATTTATCACAGCAACTACCCCTTCTCTGGGACAGGCTCCTCATCCATAAATGGTTAATTTCCCAGACCCTTGCTTGTAAATGTTTCATTTCCCAAGACCCTGCTTATACTTTCAAGGGTACCAGAACTTGTCAGAGATTTGGGATGCATGGCTAGGCTTAAAAAGGCCCTTATGGTCATTAGTCTTATAAACACCAATGAACCAATTACAGTGAGGCTGTGGCAATAACAGGTAGTGCTTACAGTAACACAGTATAGAGAAACTCACATGCTGTTCCCTGATGTTGTCCCAAAGTAGATGGACCTGTGAATATTAAGATAAACAGCATTACACACATTGGCCAGACTGTTTTGACTGTACTGCAGTTGTATGAATACATGTCATTAGATTTCATTCTTCATCATCACCCTGCGTGAATCAGCGTGCACAGCTCAAATCTACTGCTGTAAATCGAAAATGACTATACATGAATATGCACACTACATCAGTATGCAGTGATAGTCTCTATACTCAGCCATGTCATGGAAAGAAAGACATACATATTCAGCCTGGAACCCCAGTTTCTATCCTACCCCCAGGTGTGCATCACTCCCCTATTACTGTATGCAGTGAGGGCAGAAATATTGTGATGTCATCAGTGGGGACAATGGTGGCCCACCACTAGTGGCATCCATCAGTCTCTTGTATCATCTTAATTTGTTGGCTGCATGAAGGATCATGTCTGAGCAGCATCATCTACAAGCATCACAGGATCTTTTGTAACCTCGAACCACATGTATCATGTTGGTGAGGTTGTTCCAGATTTCATTTCTCCAGACTGTAGTGCCAGAATGGCCAAGGAGTCTATGTCCATGTTGTCAGAAACCATCAAGTATGATTTCATTTCCTTGTGGGGAGAAGTTTTCCCCCTTAGGATGGCTGGGCATCTGAAAGACAGTCATATGCACATGATCATATTCCTGTGGGAACCCATTTATGCAGATTAATCTGTGGGCAGTTTATGTCAACAGGAATAGTATGCATTCCTGTTCAATGCAATACAGCACTGTCTGTGACAAATACTAATGTGACATATAACAAGTCACAGCAATACTTTCATACATAACATTTGTAAAATAAACATAATTTGCTGTATCTTTGGAGTCTGTGTGTGGGATTAGAAACCCTCACTCTACATATATGTTGAATGGAGATCCAAAGACAACAGCATTATGCCACAGGAATTTGATGCATTTTGTGTTAAAATACTACATAAACTATCACTTGAACAATATACAGAAAGCATAGGCAAACCTCAGGATCCATAGGCAGGCCATAGACAGTACAGAAACTTTGTATATTGAGCCAGTAGTGATACGATCTTTGTTAAGAAGCATCCCTGAAGAAATATCTGTAACAATGACTAACACTTTGTTTAAGGTGCATCAAAAGAGATATCCCTAACAGCAACAGCATATATTTTTAACACTTTTTTTACAAAACACGAATTAAGAAATATCTGTAACATCAGCAGACTGTAGTACATACAGATGGTGTCGTAATCTGTAGGTTTCCATAGTTACACTATAGAGTGTAAGAAATTACCATTGAGAAGTACAGATGATCCATAAATCTGTCTTTATATACTGCTGACATTTGCAATGTAATTCTGTCTGAACAACTGCACATGCAAATTAAACAAATGAATTAAAATAGCAACACCTGTGTGCATAAAGGTCAATCAAATATCAGTCCAGTAACTTACAACAAGTTAAGTTAAAACTCATCTTTGAGAAAAATTAATTTAAACAGGTAAATTGGAGAATTACTGACTTTAACAGATGTAATAATCATCAAAACAGAAATGATACCAATCCTCAATGTACCTCCCACTCTGACTTACAGAAATGAAGTGCACCTAATTTCATCCAAATTTAAGTACCATTTCTGCCATACATAGTTAATGAGGTTCATTAAAATTCTAGGTTTTGAAATCCCATTTGCACACCTCTGCATAAATTGGCTACATACAGCATAACACCCAGGTTTACTATGTAAACATCCAATAGGTATCTATTAAGGGTACTATATGTGGCATGTCCTAGCTATTTTCTTATAATTTGATTACTTGACATCAGCACCACTTTCAAATAATGATTTTGATACATTTACTGATCAGACCAATCTTAACTGCTAACTAAGTGGGACGTCAGTAAGCATTTTTCTGTTTTTGCATTTTTTAGAGATATTCCATTGGAGGATCAAGAAGCAACTTTTAGATGGCTGAGGCATGTCTGTGCATGCAGCTGGACTGAGGGCAAGGAGGATACAACCCAGATACTGACTGCTGGAGAAGAGCATTGGATGTGAGGCAGGCCAAGGAATTTGGCGATAACTGACTTATGGAACCTGACTGTTTGGGAACACTGAAGATGTACAGATATCTACAGCAGCAGAGTGCAGATTTGCCTCTGATGGCCTGCATCAGAGTGGTGCAGATGAGCTTTGTCAAAGGATTGCTGAGGACAGCCCGTAGATCCTCACAGTAAGTGTGACTATCCTACATATACTTGAGCATTGCTACAGAAATTAGACACATATCTGTGTCCCATACAAATATCTTAGCATTGCTTTGGAAATCAGAGCTACATCTGTCTTTTTAAATATATATATATCTATAGATAGATACATGGGTCCTGATCCGAACATACATAAGCGAACACACATTCATGAAAGTGCATTTTATCAAAAATGCACTTTCCCCCCCAAAAAAAAAAAAGAACAACACGCAGTTTGCATGTAGATTTAGTTGCACATCAACATGTAGTGTTGATCTTACAACTAAGCAAACTGTTGCTTAGATCGCCGTACAATGGGGATAAGGGAATATTCCCTTTTCCCCCAATGTAGTGCGATATCGGAGCGAGAATATTAAAGTAGGAGGGTTGGGGGGGGCACAGTCCCCCACATGGGAGGTGCAGGGAGGCTTGCACCCTGCATAAATGTGAGTAGTGTTTTATTTGTTTAGGTTTTTTTATGTGTTTTTTTTTTTGCAAAAGTCCATTTCGATAAAATGCATTCTTGCGAAAGTGAGTTCGCTCATGCACGTTTCACTGAAACGTACCTTCGATCTATCAACATAGACCCATATATATATTTTTGTGTGTGTGTGTGTGTGTGTGTGTGTGTGTGTGTGTATGTGTGTGTGTGCGCGTGTGCGTGTGTGTGTGTGTGTGTGTGTGTGTGTGTGTGTGTGTGTGTGTGTGTGTATGTATATATATATATATATATATATATATATATATATATATATATATATATATACGATAGATGTTTATTAACTTGTTGGGACAATTAACTCATGGTAATGATAATTAGGTGGATATAGTAACTGCTGTCCATATAAGTGTGGGCTTGATTCCCATGCTGTTTATTTCTCTAATAATGTTTATAGTATCCATAATTATGAACTTTGTAGATGTGCATATGTTTTACAACACATAACCACATCATTTTGCACATCCATTGTCCTTGTGCATCACTGATGCCTATAACATCTAGGTCACTGATGACTGTGCGCTTCATAATTTTCCATTATAGTACCACAGTATCATCTACTGCATCATTATATGCCAGAATAAAAACTTATACATAACTACTTTAATTCATTCCTCCTAACAAAGTAAACATTCTTAATACAGTCATTTTTTTAAGCCAAAAGGAATGGCTGTCCAACTGCCTATATATATGTTATCATATATGTGTTGATAGCTGTTATTTCTTTATAATAAGTGTTTGCAGTTTTCATTTTCATCTGCTGTCTGCAAGAATTTGAATAAACACCTGTGGTGCTTGTTTGTTAAAATAGAACACCTGATGCATGTTAGCTTTCCCTGTAAGGCCAGCATACCTAAATTTTAGTGTGCTGTGAGTTCCAATATACATAAAATAAATATATCTGAAACTGTTCTCATGATTTAGTTCATCCATAGCATTTCTTTACAGAAGCATATTTTATTAATTGATATTAATGTTTATGTTGTGCATGGTTACAAATAACTGAATTAATCATTGAATGTGCTCATAATCCGTAACTTTCTTCTAATATCCGCTTTTTAACTGCAGGTTAATAAAGCAGTACTTGTTTATTTGAAAAGAATATGTACTGGCTGTTAACTCATTCTGTAAGGAAACTAGCCAGAATGCATGCATTTTAGCACGCTGTGAGTTACAAGTCACATATGGGAAACATACCTAAATTTTTTTTATGTTGGTTTACTCCACCCATCACATTTGTTTAGAGAAGTATATTCTACTTATTGAAAGTAACTTTTATTTTTTGCATGGTTGCAAATAACTTAGTTATTTGTTGAATTCCCTCAAATGTATTCATAATCTGTAATGGTTTGTTTACAGAAACTTTTTAAGTGCAGGGTTAGTAAAGGTGGCTACAGATTGTCATATGGCTGATAAATGTTTTTTTACAAGGTATTATTTTTAAAAGTGCTATCAAGTTCTTTGTATCATTAATTACTGCATTCATTTCAAGAACAAAATCATCCTCATGTTCTGAGGGAATGGGATGGACAGACTGAATGCAGAACAGGAAATGCAGAACAGGAAAATGTATTTGCTTAGTAATGTGGACTTTGACAAGGAATATCATGGCCATCACACATACCTTCATGTGCAACAATTTGTATGTTAACAGAAGCTCTGTGGTACATGACATTGTCCCACTGTCTGAGGAATTAATGTTTTCTATTACTGTTAATGTTTCTGACCACAGTACTGACATGAATTAAGTTTTGCAAACTTTTTACCTATAGTACCAGCACATGTTAATACTATGAAATCATAACCCAAGATCCATATTAGTAGACCATCCCCCATCCTGCAAATTTTATAAAACCAACCCCCGGATTCATGAACCTTGCGCCAGGCGCCAGCATAGCGTCGGCGTTATAACGCCAAATATGGTTGCTGAGCGATTCAGGTATGAATGAATTCCACGTGCACTACCGGTGTGCGCCGGACCGTCTCCGCCCCCGGCGTAGGTATGCAAAACACACTGTGTGCGGTATTGCACCATGCAAATGAGGGCAAATAGCAATCCACGAAGTGGCGCAGGCGTAGCGTAAGGGCACGGCAATGTAAACCAAAAAAAACGGTTTACATTTACCCAAACATGACCGAGGAGTAACGGAAGGCTGTCAAAGTCAGGTATCATATAGGTGCAATATGCCAATGTGGAAAGGCACCGAGAATGTCCAAAGAAAATATGCACAAAATGTAAAAATGACATAAATGGCGCGTGCGTAGAAAGAACAGCAGACCCCGGGATATGTGCACAGAAGTTGCAAAGCAATGAAATAATATGACAATGTCCTAAAAGAGCAGTATAACACACATCAGCTGCACAGCCACCACACACCATAGTATGTATGTAAAGCTTCAACCCCAGCGCAATGGTTGTCAAGGAGTGGTGGCGGTGTTGACGCCCGTAACCATGTATTAGTAGTCAATTCCATGCAAATGAGGCAGATAATAGTGAATCGCAAAAGCGGCGCGGTGTAAGGATGGAGCAAGCGGCGTAGCGGTACTACACCGAGGAGTGGCCTACGAGATACATGTCAACCACAGAGGGTGTGCCACATTTGGAGGAAGGATAGTGGAGGTCAGCAAATCTGGGCTGTACAATGCACATCACAGCAGCAGGACTGGCGTGTTAGGAAATAGATGCGCTGAGAGTACATAATGCGGCGTACAGATGCATGTGCACGAGGATGACTCGTTCCCTAAACCAGTCATGTGGCGGCCTCCCGTCAACAACCACGGATATAGGAAGGTAATGCGGAGAATACGAGGAAATCACGGAAGCAGTGTAAATGGAGCCGTAATGAGCAATCAACACCAATCAATCCAGGAAGGGCAAGCGGCAGCTGATAACTCTGCATGCAGACTCCTGCATAGCGGGAAAGGGAGGCATATGAATGCAAAGATAGTAGGGGATGTAGCAGAAATGCAAAGAGCAAATAACCGAAATAGCACAGCCAAGTACAGAGGTAGCATAACTGCGGCTGCAGATAAAATGCATCATATGCCATGTGCCTGCAGGATGCAGTAATGTAAGATGCAAAGCCAAGGCAATGCAGGCAACTGTAATGTAACACTACAGGCAGTACCGTTGCAGTTGCAACCGTAAAACCACGGAAATAAGCCATGGATACGGCTGCACAGACACACCCAATGACATCACCGGGTATACAGCACAACAGTATTAAGTGTGAATGCACACAACACACAGCGATTTCCCAAGCGCCGCACCGTAGGGTGTAAACAGGCGGGGAACTTTTAATATGTATATGCTGGGTGCCGCCGTGGCGTGATGCATAGGTATGTGGCAGAGACAGACGGAGTTGCGGAGGGTGGTGCCGACAACTACCGTAGGCCTCACAGGAGAAGGAGAGTGTTCAGACCAAGGGTGACCTACCAGGGGCTGCGAGACCTGGAGATAGAGCGCTACAGGGTGGACAGGGACACGTTACAGCAAATAGTGGAGCTGTGCCGGCCGCGCCTGAGAACAAGAGACAACAGAGGGGAGCCCATCCCAGTGGACACAAAGGTATGTGTGAGCTTGCGAATACTGGCTACAGGTACCTTTCAAAGGCCAACCGGGGACATAATGGGCATCTCACAGGCATCAGCATCCAGGGTACTACACCAGTTCCTGGATGCCATGTTCCACATGCCCATGAGCACATAAATTTCCCCACATCTCAGGAGGAGTTGGCTAGCAATATCGCCGCTTCCACCGTGTGGCACAATACCGGAGGTCCTGGAGTGCGATAGACTGTGCGCACATAGAAATTAAGTCACCACCGGGGAGCAGGGTAGGCGCTACATAAACCGCAAGGGATACCCCTCCATCAATTGCCAGGTCGTGTGCAATGCGCGGGGCATAATCATGGATGTGTGTGCTGGCAGGCCTGGCAGCCACAACGAGTCCCAGATCTGGCAAGCCTCAGAGCTGTACCAGGTATTAGCCAGAGGACATCACACAAGGTCACCTTGTGGGGATGCTGGCTACGCACTGGAGCCGTGGTTGATGACACCCATCAGAAATGCACACACACACATGCAAGAACGCCATAATGAGGCACACGCACAAACAAGAATAATCATAGGCGTGTGTTGGGATGTTGAAATCACGGTTCCGGTGCTTGGATACATCCGGTGGAGCCTTGCAGTACTCTCCAGGCACAAGTGCCCACATATTCATAGTATGTTGTATGCTACACAATATGATTCTGCGGAAACAGCTGCTGCAGGGACATAATGCGGAGGGCCACCAAGCCCGCCACAACTGCCAGGGCAAGCACAGGCACAGGGCGTTCAGCGCCATGGACACACTGAGCCAGCCCCAGTAGGTAGACAGAGGCGTACCCAATATGCCTACGCCCTGGCAAAGAGGGAGCGCATAGCACATACTTTGACAGTGTAGGCCCCATGGACTGACACCTCCTGACCTGCACACACAGTAAAATGGGCGCCACACAAACATGTCCGCCCGTAATGTGTACCGTATGTGCGGCGTATGTGTGACTCCAACAAAGGCACCGCCCAAACACTGCACACCCAATAGCCAGCAGGGCATGGAAGTCCAACACCTCACCGTCCCTCGGTTCTACAGCACACGGCGTAGCCGTATGCTGCCACTATCGCCGCAAGTCGACCACATATGTACTCATGTGCATACACAGATACGGAAATAGATATCAGTACACATGTAGAAATATATATACGCATACACAGATATAAAGTACAACAGGGTAATATGGAACCCAGGGATGCAAGTTCACAGATAAGTAAGGCGAAATCACCACATAGTAAACATAGTGACCGACAACCCGATCATCCGGGAGGGTGGGCAGAGCAGGTAACGCCAGCCATGGAAATGTCAACCTGCATCAATACATATCCGGCGTGTCGGGATGGTCACCAGTCCACGGTACAGTAGCGGGATATGTGCGTGTCATATCCATAGGATATGAGTGCGGAGATACTGCGCCGCCACCGGCGATGCGGCCAACGTCGTATTGTGTTCAACCGTCGGTCGCGGCGGCAAGCATACCAGTGAAGTGTCACGACATTATGAGGAGCGTACCTCATTTGGGGTGTAAAACAGTTCATGTTCCTCGCAGTTCCTCAAAGTTCCACATTGAAAATGTCTGTCAAACATCCATTGTTAGGAATGTATATAAATGACATCCTGGTAAATAGAATGTAATCATAGTAATTCATTAAAGGTTCTTCACTGTAAGTAAATCAGCATATTATAATCAACCTATGACCTACTTAGCTGAAGTTGTCACTATGCCATTACTATGTGTTCCACATTATGCCCATTTGTTTCACATTACTAATGTGTGTGTTCCTCACTCTGGAAATAGAAGGTTGAGAGCCATGGCGGCAATATGTGTATGTGTGAGGTGAGGTTGTCGTGTGTTCCGCTGTGTGTGTGTAATGTGTGTGCCACTGTAAAATGTGTATGTAGATGACATGTCACAGGCGGAGTGTAATAACATGCGTAGGCATACAGTACAGGAACCATAGGCGTATGTACAGCAGTACCCACAAAGTAGTACTGACATCTCCTCAGTGGCTATGCGTGGCGGCGTAAAAGCGATGCAAAGCGGAAATGTCCCAGAATGTACCACAGGGCCATAGCCAACAGGAGATGCAAAGGGCGCATGTACAAACCATGACCGTATGTATGGCGGCCATAAGGTACACTCAACACGGTCCGTCGGCAGCGTTACACAGCATCAGGCATGTGCGGCGAAAATCTGAATGTGCTATCCGGCACCGATCGGGAACACTTACGGTCCGTAAATACCGCTGTGTGTTCCACGACCGTGAAGTAAGCAAAGCGGCACACGAATAGGAGGCTACGGTAGCATACAGGCCGTCCCAAGTATAGGACCACATTCACCGTAACTATCAGCGACAAAATGCCAATGGATAGTAGGCGCGGACGAACATCCGCAGATATATAACCCATGTGAAGGAGGAATCGTGCAGGAAGCACACATGCAGGCGATACCGACAGCACACGACATCAACAAAACAAACATTCCCGGAACAACAGACAGGTAACCTGCAGCCCCCAAGCAGGGATGGAGCACACACACAAGCATATCCCGTATGTATAAATGCAAGACTCACACCCGTACCCTTACCCACATCCGCAGATATACCCCATCGCACATATCAAAGGGATAACAGCTAAAACCGTAGCAAAAACATACAGGCAGTCAATGACAGCGGCATACCCACAACAAGCTCGTGGGAAACACTAGCAGCGGCTGATGCATCCTTGCATCCGTTGTGTACAGGAATATAACAGCTATGTTACACATCTGAATGCACAACGCCATCGACAGCCGCCGCCAGGACACGGACACCCACATGTCGAACAGAATACCATACCCAACACACACAATCCACGGCTAACACCACAGCGAAATGTACCCGACACCACACATAGCGGATGCAGTCACACAAACATGATACAATACATACCATCCTCACGAAGGTATTGCAAATAACCAACGGCCACACGAGGAAAGAACCATGTCCTAGTGCCGACGCGTAACGAGCGAAAGGAGGGATCACGGTGATATGCGCATAAGTACACACCGAGGAACAGCTATTGGCCTGATTAACCCACATGCCTCAGGTGACGACGAATATAAGGAAGACTCCCTGGATATTCAAACCGTATGTTCATACCGAACAAAGAAGGAATACTAAAGGACTAACAAGTAAATACAGAAGAATGCAGAACCAAAGGCCGGAAAGGTATGTCGAACCCACGACATGTACTGGTGTGTAATGCATGATAGGTATGACGAATCTGTACAGTATGTGAACGGTGTGTGTAGGTAAAGATACCTGTCCATCAGGCAGAGAGAGGTGAAGGTTGGTTATGTAATGCTAAGCCGCGCAGCATACCAACGACTGTGGACAACGTGTGCAGAGCAGTGGGACAACATGTACACACCCGGGATAACCCCAGGTTAGGCTTGCCACCTTTTCAAATGGCCAAAGTGGGACATCTTCGGGACACACATCAGATGTTACAGGTGGACACATACCCATGGTCAGTACAAAGGGTAGAACTGTACTCATTTGCCTAAATAAAAGCGTAGTCTTGTAGCAGTTAAGTTGCTTATTGTGTGTCTTGTAACATTTAGGAATGTACATACATAAATAACTATGTTATGCAACTCTTACATAAAAATGGGACATAATTATGTCCTACAATCTCAGGACATTTGCCATTTGTAATATGTTTTGTCAGGACACAACTGCCCAAAGAGGGACTGTCCCTTGCAAAGTGGCACAGGTGGTAACCCTACCCCAGGTCTGCCATAGGGGTTGCAAACACAGAACAATGCCACCACCCACGCTGATGCTGGCAGTGGATATCCAACAATGAAGTGCCACAGCAGGGGATAGGACATGTATGTATAGTGTCACAGCACACATGTGCATGGGCATATACCGTCGATGTCATACGGAATGTGCGCATGACGTGCACGTATCCCACGCAGTAGGGGTGACTATGTCAATTATGTGTAATGCAAAGCTGTCATGATGGATATGTTCAGAAATCATAGACAGTATCACAGGCACAGCATGCATGATGGAGGGATGGCCTAATGTTATGTACATACACAAGATATGTATGGCCTGCACATATGGGACAATGTAGTAGCAGAATAGGTACCGAAATGGAGGGAACAGCAAGTAACCATGTCCAAGCGTTCCGTAGCAGGTGCAATGTGTGCCACAATGATGTCCAGCAGGGCCGTGTGTAAACACATGTGCAATGTACACAGTAGTGACACCCCCATGGTAGTGTCCACTGAGCGGCAGAAGTGGATGTCAACTGTTATGTCTATACAGTGCGTCCGCTGTGGTGGTACCATGGGTCTGTGTCACCCTACCAGCAAGGGAGCTATCACATGACTAGTGACACAGTGTGCCCCTGTGGGATGTGCACAGGACCTATGTCCCACAGCACGGTGTGTGTCCAGTCTGTGGATGTCACACAGGCGCCGGGCGAGAAATGTGGCATGTGTGCACACATGCAGGACTGCTCCTCCCACCCTGCCCACTGCAAGCGCCATGTAGGAGTACTACATGCATCAGTACTGTGGAGAACATGGCCCATGGCAGAGTAGATTACACCCCTGTGTTAGTGGCATGCAGGTGAGTACAGATGTGTTACATGACTGTCATTTGCATATGTAAACTGTCTGAGCGGGTAGAGATCACAGCATGACTATACTGAGACATGTAACGTTGTATCCATTGTGTAAGGTACACCACACATGTGTTATTGTAACATGGCCTGCGTGTACATGTGTGTATGGCACAGGTACAAGGGCACCCAAGGTATCAGCTAGACATACGGTCCAGAAATCGTGGTCCTGCACATGTGTACCCACGCCATGGTGGAATATGGCAACCACAGCACCATGTGGGGCATGTGTGTGTACATCAACCGTGTACAGCGTGATATGCCTGTATAGGGACAGTATCCATGTGATACACACCGCATGACTGTCAGTATGCAAAGGTGATGTGTATGCACTATGTGTGATGTAACTGATGCAATGATATCTACATGATATATCTGCCACACTGACACCTGTATGGGTGTCAGCAACATAAGTAGGATGAGCTAGAATGCTGCCAGGTATGTAGAAGTGGTATATGTAGGCATGTACAGTACTGTGTGACAGCAGGTAGTGTACATATGCAAATACTGAGCATGAGGGGCCACATGTCTGAGGACTGTGCAATGTCACACGTCCCTGACTTGTTGTAGTTAGCATGATATGCCTGCACCACTGTGTGAACTGTACAGAAGGCACATGGCGTAACATCCCGAGACATAGGGTACGATGTGATGCTGGATGTGTACATTGGCAATAGCATAAAGTGGAATGGTGCTGAAGGGCAAAGGCCGGAGCATGTCTGATGTGATACCCTCTGTACCACCCCAACCACCCATGCAATAGTATGACAGGTGGCCAGCATGGGATGTGGTGTGCTGTTGCGCACAGAAGCCCAACAAGGGTGCCAGTAAAGGCATGCAGGTAGTCAATGAGTGTGTGAAGCATGTATGTCAAGATGTGGCCCAGTGCCATACTGAATGGCCCAGTCATGGGTGTAGAGATGCAGCCCCATACGTGCAATGCAGTACCATCCATGTGTAGTGTGATAGATGTGGTAGTGTGGTGGTCAGGGTACACAGCGTACATGAATGGGCTAGCAGTCACTGCAGTGTGCTGCTGCAGAGACATGTAACAGCCAGGTTGGCGGGATACAACAACTATGGCGGTTTGAGGTGACATTGGGACTGTGTTCCCGGACATAACATGTGCATGGCAGTACTATGTATGTGTCCACAGGGTTAATACAATGTCCAGCCAAGGATTGGAACCCTGTACTGAGTGAGAGTGTGTATTGTTGGTAGGTACCCCACTGGCAGGCACGATGCCAGCAACATCTGTGTTGGCAATGCCTGCATGACTGTGGTATGCCGCATTGAATGTGGATGTAGTCAAACAGCAGAGACATACCACCACACTGCGTGAGGGCCCACACTGCAATGTCTGGCAGTCATGTGTAGGTAGCTAGCTGTGGAGTATGTCATGCACCATGAGGACACACCATGACTGTCAAGTGACACACAACACACAGGTGAACATAACTACCGTGCAACAGCCTGCACATGTGCCCATACAGCGTGTGCATGGAACAGGAATACCACTGTGGCGTCTGTGAAAAGGCCAGTACCACCATGTCTCAGTGTGGAATAGCATGGTCCCTACCAGTGTGTAAATGTAGCAGAAGTGCACTGTGATCAGTGTTGGCATAGGCACGTAGACTGTCCATCGTATGGGGTGCCATGCCATCAACTACCTCTGTCAGTGGATGTCAGTAATACCGGCTGTAGTGTGTATGTACCATGCATGCTGCTATGGTTGTGTGTTTAGGGTGTGGCTAGCAGGGATGAGAAGCATGGATGTTCAGCAAACAGAGGGGGGAGGTGTGTAGGCCTAGCACACAGACACATGGAGGTTTGGTGCATGCTGAGGGCAGTGTAGGTATGGTATGTGTCGTGTAATGTGTCACCCAGCTATGCGTACTGCATGGCCAAGCATGTGTGGGTACATGGGAGTCCATACTAGGGAAGGGCGTGTTGCTGTCAATACATAGCAGTAGCAACTGTCCTAGGTACAATGTACAGTATGCCAACACGACCGGCATGTAACCTGTGGTGTACAGTGTATTCACTGTCGCGTGTCACAATGTGCGTAGCGATCCACGAACATGGGTATCTGAACATGGATTACCTATGATGCAATGTGTCATGGGAATATGCAGTATGTGAGTAAATCACGGTGTGGTGTGGGAACCACCCACCCGTGTGTGTTACAGTCAGGTATGTGCCTGGGAGGTATGATCTGTGTACAATCTGGACTGGCAGGTGTGCCGTGTAGGGCATGGAGGCAGGTCCCAGGCACTGCAGATAAATGACATGTGTGCTGTACTGTGTGTGCAGTGCTTGTGTACAACACAGTGGAGGGTGTAAGCATTGTCACACATCACTGCATGCTGTGCCTACCTGTGACAGCCCTGCGGAGACAGACATGTGACACCGCTGCACAGGCAGCATAGCATGTGAAGATGTACATGTGGGCTGCACACCTTAGGCAGATGTCCACAGGTCATGTGTGCCCGCGGTAGTGTGGTTGAACACGACTATCAGACTGGACAAACACCACATGCCTGCATAACTACAGTATGACCATAGTCAACAGTCCCAGTGACAGAGTAGGCCAATGTACACTGTCCCTGCGTGCAGACCACTGGCTACTGGACACCTGGCTAGACACACACCTGGAGGGTTAATTCACCATTGAGCCATCACATGTCCCAGTCCATGTGGGCCGTACAATGTCATCACAGGGTGGTCACAATAGCAGGTGGCAAGGCAGACCACGGTGTACCAGGTGGTGTGTCCTGTGTGCTGAATTCGACTAGCACAGCCCTTCACCTGTCTGCAACATACTGGTGCAGGATGTATACTGTTACATGATGAATGGAACTGCACTGTCACCCACTACAGGGCCATCTGACACAGGTGTGTTGTGACTGGTGTAACCCATGTTTGCACAGGATACACACTGCTGTTGTAGGCAGCCATGCTGGTGGCTACCAGTGATATATGCAGTGGTCATACAGACATACCGTACACAGTGTTCATGCAGGAATGTCCATTGTCGTGGCCGATGTGCTGCTATGTGAATGTAGGTGTGTGTTGTGAATGTTACACATCCAGAAGACACCATCTGGTGCAGTCATGGTTGTCAACACCAGTACACACATCCACAGCAGTCAGAACCCAGTCCTGACAATGTGTGTCAGTCACCCTTGTACTGTGTGACATATGTGCACATGGCGGAACACCTCCCACTGTCATCTAAGCTGGCTACATGATGGCTGGAATGTGCTGTAGAAATGTACAATGCTGGTAGCCCAATGACGTACCTGGAATCAGACACAGTGCGCTATGTCAGCCATGTAAACCATGCACAACAATGACCGCCCAACAGACACAAACAATGCATTGACACATGGAACATGTGCACATGACAACCCCAATGAGGTATGTTGCACATATTGATGTACAATTGTCATCTATGGCCATAGCATGGATGCAGACACACATACTCCACAGGTAGTACCATGTGATGTAGGTAGGGGGCATTGCTCGTGTACATGTCACAGTAGCTGTACACACACATGTCCTGCATAGCCGTCATGTAGGGGTAGCTGTGGTATGTGACTACTGGACATGCCCGTACAAATGACCATGTCCCACAGGAGATGTGTTAGGTGTGTACCACATGTGACGTGCTGACAACAACCTGCGATGTGTACGGCTGCTGGTGTACCTGTGTGACATTGTCTGTGAAGGGTGCAAAGGCATATAGTATCGTATTGCATGCACACAAGCCCCACATAGGTGCATAGCCTGAACATACAGTACAAGGAGTGTGTGGGATGATAGCAACCCACAGGTGGAGATGGATGCGGACGCCAGCCCACAACCACATGTGTGTGTGCGGTGTTCACGTCCACGACACATGAGCATCTGAGAGGCTAAGCGTCACAGCTGTACAGGGTTGCATGCATATATGTTCAGCAACATCCCTGTATGTCCCACCACTGGCCCGTGGACCGATGGACACCAACCAAATGTGCAGATATGAGATGTGCACAGCACATCACAGATGCCTACCGTAGAACAGGCCTACCGTGTAGACATGTGCACAGTAGGTCTGCGCCAGCTGCAGTCAAACATGTTAGGTGCTGAACCACAGCAATAGTCCAGGCAATGCCACAGATGGGCGTGCATGCCTCTGTGTATGTATGTCTGTGAATGCCTCCGGCATAGCAATATAGCTGTGTCACCGTTGTGAACAACAATATGAATGGGTTGTATGTGTGAGGGGTGCGTCATATGTGTATGGTCAGATCGGCGATACCATCAGTGGGCCTGCTATGTGAACATCCCTGTCCCCATACATGGATACCTCTGCTGTGCCCAACACCACATTCACAGAGGGAGGGATGGCGGTGTGTAGTGCAGCAGCAGACATGTGGGTGGCAGCGGGCACTGGATGTACACATATGTGGTACCCACATCAGTGCAGGCAGCCATCCATGTGCATGGGATAGCGGTGTGTGTCCACATACAGCACTGTGTCGATCAATATCCCAGCACATAGCACCTGCCAGGGCTACAGTGTATGCATGGATGTGTGATGCACCAGACACACCCTCAGCAAGCAGCGTACAGCATACCTCGCTTGAGGACAGTGTCCACACCATGGTGATAAACATGTTGAATGTCCATATTCACACAGCTATGACATATGCAATGGACAGCCACCCTGCCAATACCGTCAACCCCAGGTGGATCACACCCAGTGCCATGTATGTGGCATACCCTGCCATATCATGCAGACCTGACCAGCAAGGCTGCATGAGCTATCACAGTCCTACATGGTGCAATGGACAAAAGGCACTCTCACTATCAACCATACACAGCAGTAATGTGGCGGTGATGCACCCTGTCATGTTACAGGTGCTGTGTGATGCTCTGCACAATGTGTGTGTGTACATGCTATGCATGGCCTTTCCTGCTAATGTGTCATGGTTACACATTGCTCCATGTCTATCACATGTGCAACACAGGTGAGCTGTGGCAAGTTGTCCAGCACCCGTACAGTGCTGTGTGGAAGTACATGGCACAACACATGCATGTGCAGGTGTCCATGTGTATGTGTACAGTGCCGCTGCTGACGTTCACAATGGACACAGGCGTGATGTGTACTGACATATACACAGCGTCCAGGTGAACAGTAGCACAGGCGTCACATGGGGACCTATGCCAACTGATATGGACATAGGTGCAGCCAGGTACACATGTCCACGGCAGGCTAACATCTACATGGTGCGTGTACAGTGTGATGGGGTGGCACACAGATATGATGTGACACCCAGTGCTCAATGGTGTGAAGCCACAACATCGGCTGTGTCACTGCCACGATGCCCTTCACAGATCACTGTGCAGATGTCGTACATGTCATAGCAATGTATTTCCAACAGTATGCCAGCACAGCAGTGTGAATGTGACCTGCCACCATCATTATGTCTTCCAGATAATGCCACGTTCCTGGCTTCCACCTTTCAGCCGACAGGAGGAGGAGGTGATCATTCCATACCTCCATAGTAACCACGCCGCGCTATTTAGCCATGTGCCACAGCAGGCACAGAACCGGCAGGAGATGTGGGAGGAGATGTGCAGGAGGGTGAACAGCGTGGGCGGATACAACCGCAGCTATCAGCAAATCCGCAGGCACTGCACAGACCTGATCCGGCATGCAAGACAGCGTGCGGCTGCAATCGCCAGGCAACCACATGGGACAGGTGGTGGGCCACCAACCCAGCCCCACTCACAGCCACGGAGGAGCTCCTGGCCAGTCTGGCGACACCAGCGGAACAACACGCAGAAACACTTGCGTCCATCGTGGAGGTGGGTGTCTCCCGAGCTATGAGCCTGGAGCCGCATGGTAAGTCAGTGTTGCATGTTTGTATGATAGCGGCGTGGGTGTGGGTGTCATAGTACAACACATGATATAGCAATACATGCCAGGTATATGGCCACACAAGATGCAAACCATAGTATGCTATGTTGTGTTAGCAGACATGTGCATAGCACTTGCTACCACACACATGCATGATGTGACATGCACAGTGCTGACCGTGGAGATAGTAATGGCTAATGTGTATACCTTTGTGTAATGCCTTTACAGGTGCGTCTGGCGTGTCGCAAGGACAAGGGTCTGTTGCAGGTAAGTCTGTTGCTAGTCAAAGGCATGTTCTGCTGTATTGATATTCCCCATGTGTCTAGGCATGACATGCTCACCTGTGTGTGCCCCAGTCACGGTATACAGCTCGCACCACCCGACACACACACCACCCATGTACAGTAGATACACCCGTTAGCGTAGAGTGGTATGACACCACACAACCTATTGGTGTGTTACGTGCATTCAGCTATGCATACAATGGTGTAGGTGTTACACAATGGCTGCATGTGTAGTATGCATTGGTATGCCAGTGCAGTATGCACACAGTACCACATAGTGAGCTGTGATCTGGCCAGAGCACAGGTGTTACCAATGTGACCCATGCCCCTGCATCGGGTGCACTGCGTTGTGACATGGCACATGCCATGTCCCATGCACGTGGATGTCTGGCTGCAGCATTGTCACACCATGACATGACCTATGCACAACATAGCAGACATCCACACTGTCAGCATATCCGTAGAGAATGTGACACCTCACACTAGTATGGTTGTATGTCACATGGGCCACCACAGGGCCGTGTGCACGATGTCTACCACACACAATTGTCAATGACTCAGACAGACAAGGCCATGGTCGATACCTACAGGCATGGTGCCACACAGCACATCCACAGTGGGTAGTCACCGTTGCACCCTGTACACACATAGTGGGTTCATCACTGTAGTGGACCCCTGGACATCCGATGTAGTACACCAGTGACATGGAATGCCTCTCCACAGCTACTACAGGTGCCTCCAATGTCCACCATATCGTGCTGCTGAGCAGCTGAACTGACTTACAGACATGGCAATGTAATGCGTCCAGGTCACGCATCGCACAGACACATAGCTGTGTCCTGCTACTGTGCAGTGGCACAGAGCCCGCACTCCACACTGTACAGCTATGTACACAGCTCACAACAACCGTACCTGCACAGACATCACTGTTACCCATACATTGTATCTGTAGACTGTACACATAACACTGCACCGTGACAGCCGTTGTGATGTGGTGCATGCGGTGGGACACCATCGTCACATGTCCACATGATACCGCACATGTTTGCGGTGTACATTACATAGTGTCGGCAGCCATGTGTACTCTCAACTCGCCCGTGGCCACACGGTGTATCACGCTGATGCATCGCGAACTACCATGAATGTGTGTACTGCATGCCTACTAAATGACACCTGCCTGTTGTACTGTCCCCACCAGGGCAGTGTACATACTGCCACTATGAATGTCTGGTCTGCATTCACTGGTCTGTGTTGTGTGAATGCTGCATGCCACCTGCATTATCACATGCATGCTGTGTGTGTGTGTGTGTGTGTGTGTGTGTGTGTGTGTGTGTGTGTGTGTGTGTGTGTGTGTGTGTGTGTGTGTGTCTGTATTGTAACCGATGGTATGTCTTTGTATTGACAGGTGCTGTAGGTGAGTTCCCCTCCTGCGGTCAATCTGATGCTAGTGTCCCCACAGATACTAGTGGTGATGACCATGTGCATGAGGCACAGGCAGGGTCGTCACAGGCAGACACTGTGCCACTGGAGAACATCACACATCGTCCCTTTCAACCCCGCTCACGGTTCAGATGCCGACACATACCCCAACACCGTTGCCCATAGATGACGGTCAGTCAGCGTCTCTTGGCCCGAGCAGGAATGTGTGGTGGCTGCAGAAGGTGTGGGTACACCGCGATGTTGCCAGTGTAAGGACTGGTGCAGTGCCATGCAGGCATGTGGCAGGTGCTGCTCGTAGGGAGCACCGCTAGACATACACCTGCCGTACAGGGTGCAGCAGCTGGTATAACCAGACGCATGTTCCAGACTGTAATGGCGGCGCAGGCATGTGCCGAACGGCAGAACCAGGAAGGGCAGAGGCTGCAGAGGTCCGCAATCCGTACCTTGAATGACAACATCCAGGCATTGGCGAATGCACAACAGCATCTTGCCGATGTTCTGGATAGGAGATTGGGTGACATGGCTGGTATCCTCGACCGAGGCATGGCCATCCTTGGCGTCGCGCAGTCCGTGCAGGAACACCAGGTAGGGGTGAGGCATAGGGCACGTGGGCGTGTGCCAGCAACACCACCTGCTGCAGGTCAGCGTGTGCGTGCCACCTCCCATGCCCACCCAGACGGTGCTGGTAGCAGCAGCAGTGCAGCTGCTACTACACCATCCACACCAGGACAGAGCAGGCCGCGTGGGCGTGGCCCTGGGCGGCCCCGTCGTGGAGCGCGTTTCCAGCGGACATGTGACATCGGAGGGTGGACAGTCCGTACCTCCACCCGGTCGTGCCCGTGCGACCCCAGCCAGGCGCGGGTCGCGTCGCCGCCGCCAGACGCAGTGAGCCGTACCACCTGCACTGTACAGTCAGAGCCTGCCGAGCATAAGTCCGTGTAGGCATCACAGATGACTGAACTGTGTACACACACACCCACACACAGCAGACACAACTGTAGGGCTCCACCACACCCACATGCAATCTACATAGTCATGCCCACTCAATGCACAGGCCCGTACACACACACATGATGTCATCCATTGGTACAGCCCATGCCTGTGGCACACATATCACCCTGTGCATATGATGAAGTCTCTGCCGCATAACTGTGAGCTACACCATCACTGCGGTTAAGCTAACATATTCTGATGCACAGGGTGGACATGATAGTGAGAGGTGTATGTGATACCTGTGTCCGCATAGTACGTGATGTGTATGTTGTGGTGTGTGTGTATGGCTGGCGACAGGTGTGTATGTGATGTGGGTTGTGCACGGACATCATGCAGCAGACATACCATGCAGGACAGGTGCAGCATTCATTGATATGTGTACACAGTATGTGTGGTGGTTACATGTGTAGCACCATGTCGGTGCAGTTAACCCGTATGATACTGATGGTGTACTTGCGTGCCTACTGGGAGCACTGTAATTAGTTCCCCGCGTGTAGTCGTGGGGTACCCACAGGCATGTCTGGCAACATCAGCATAGCACAGTTACCGCATCCGGCATGGACCCTACATAGGTACATAGGCGCACATGAGCGTAACAGGATATGTGCCCTCGACATGTGTGGACCTAGCATGACTGTGTGTGGCGTCTAACACCCCTCAGGATGGGGATGCCATATCCATCAGTCCCCAGTCCCTGGTCTAGCAGTGACACACAGATGTTGCCTGGCGCGCATAACTATCGTCACACATCCACCGTCATTAGCAGTCCTGGGCGAAGGCAGTCAGGGCCTTTCCTTCACATGGCCTGGCACTCCTCCCGTGTTGTAGGGCTGTCTGGCCGTTAACCCTGTTCCCCCAGCACGTCCCACTCATCTTTGTGTTGAGGTGTTTGACAGTCGCTTCTGTGCCCGTGTTTGCATGGAGCCTGGGAGGTGGAATGTGCCCATGTCACCCAGGTCAGACATGGCCGTGTATGTCAGGCACAGATCACCACGGAGCAGATGTGCTGTGAAGATCTACAGCCGGTGTCCCCTTGGCCGTGCAGCTTGTGACACATGTCCTAGCACCGTCATCCCGTCTTGTGGAGCGTTTGCGGTCCTTCCGAGTGCTGCAGGCGTCAGGTTAGCTACAGGCCACATGTGCCATTATGCGCAGTCATTGCTCTGGTGTGTGATGTGTACAGGGGTACAATGAACACCCAGATGTGGTTGCGATTCCATCCAGACCAGGAGGCCACAATGGAATGTCTTCACACCCACATTGCCATTGTGTGTGTTGACAGAGGTTGCCGACAGGTGTGGTAGCCATTTCCCTGAACATGTCCACCATCTTTAATGGCGTACCACCTACATGTGACATTGGGACGAACATGTCCTTCACACTGGGTAGGGCTGCACCTTCTCTGGCATTTAGTAGCAGGCCATGGCTCTGGCACCAGGCATCCATGTCTATGGCGCCCTAGGTGGATGTCCGTGTAACATGGGGTGTTGGGTATGTTGGCGGTGCGTAGTCATCTGCATACCTTGTCTGCTACAATCCCCTATGATTGCATGCACATTGGAAGGTCGGATGCCATATGGCAGGGGCCCAGGAGTGAGCCCTGTGGGCCTCCACTGGGTCCAGATATGAGTGTGACAAGGCACCTTGAGCACCAACCCTGTGTGGTGTGACCTCCAACCTGTCTGAGAAGCATCGGGTGACATATGTCCCCACATGTATGCTGGCGAGCCTTTCCATGGGTCCCATGTGAAGTGTGCTCTGAGCGCTCCCACCAGGTAATGATACTGTGTGCAAACTCACGTATCCCCATCAATGGCCTTGGTGACCACTCCAGACTGGGCGAGCAGGTTCGGGAGGCAGGATCCGCCCTTGACTATGTAGTTGTGGGTATGTTCGGTATTGGCTGTACATCGCTATCTGTAACCATGGCCACCTGTATGGACCTTCCCACAGCTTTGCAGACAACGCTTGTCAAGCGTATAGGGTGTGGCTGTTGACAGTCCATAAGAGCACTACCCTGGCATAGTGGGACCACAGATGCCATATGGCATCCATTGGGGACATAGCCCATAGTAAGGCTAACATGACACAGTGGCTGCATGTGTGGGCCGAGGGCCTCAATGAGGATGGGTAGCACACAGCCAGGGACACCATCAGTGCCCATTGCTGACGTGTCAACCGCCATAGAGATATGGGATCACTCCAGGCCATATGAGATGTTTGGGAGGATACACTCTGGTGGGATGGATATGTTCCCTCTTGGGGGGGGGGATGTATGCATGGAACATGTCCTCTGGTTTGCAGACAATGTCTGTGGGTGCAGTGACTGTTGTACCATTCTGGACCATTTCCAGCCAAGTCTGTGTGCCCCAACCATGTCCTTACCACAGTTAGGGAAGGCCCTATGGTTGTCTCATGTGCCCTCTGCAGTACCACTCCCACTGGCGGCCGTGGATGATGGTATGTGGGGCTGTTTGGTGGCACCGGTATGGATGGGTGATGGTTTTCCTCGTTCTGTCCTTGCTCTGCCATGTATTAGCTCAACTGTTGATGTACAGGTAGTCAGTGGCTGCGGTCAACCACACCATGTGCCTACCTGTGGTGGACAAGGTCCTGATGTCATCATGTTTGCCTGTTGCAGACATGCATGTGGGTGGTCGGGGAAGGCATTCGTTAGGCGTTTGCGGTCTGGCCTGTGTTCAACACTGGCATGGAGGACTTGTAGGGTACCACACGGTCATTATGATGTGTGTGGTTTTCTGTGGAGAGGTCATCACTGAGGTCCCCATGCTGGTGTTGGTTACAGGGTGTGGATGACCAGTGGATCCACTATACGGTCTTGCATCACCATTGAGGGCTGTACATCCTGTGTGGGGCATATCCTCACCATGTGTGATGGGCAGAACTGTCAGACATGGCACGTTAGTATGTATGGTGCATGGCTGTTTAACAGTGGCCAGGTGTGTGAACACCTGGGACTGCTGGCGTAGTGTGTTGTGCCATGGGTAATGTTCCCAGGCTATGTATGGGTGGTTCATGTCACCCAATACGGTGCTGTTGTGAGAGCATGCCCACTCACCAGTGTCCTCCGGACATCTGTGAAGGTATCCTGTGTTTGGGAGGGTTGTCTGTAGCATGCAACAAGCGGTAGACCAGTCCTACGCATGGTTAATTGGACCTAGATATTCCCCGCAGCAGCGGCCACGTCTGTGGCATGGCGGGTTGCTGTTGTGTGGCTGGACACACAGGGCCGGTCCGCATTCCGCCACCCATGCCGTCGCACCATGTGTATGCATGTCTGCTCTGTGCCGACTCTAAGTGTCTGAGCATGCCCAGTAGGCAGCTGTGTAGATAGACACACAGCACAGTGCACACCGCGCCCGTCTGCAGTTATACCCGGGTGCATGCCTGTATCCCCTACATAGCGGCCACGTCTGTGGCATGGCCAGGTTTCTGTTGTGTGGCTGGACACACCTGGCGGTCCACATTCCGCCACCCATGCCGTCGCACCATGTGTATGCATGTCTGCTCTGTGCCGAGTCTAAGTGTCTGAGCATGCCCAGTAGGCAGTGATGTACTGATCAGTAGTTACTTGTTATTCCGACTGCAGCACTAGCGTGTTGGTGTCTGGCGACAGGATGGTAACAGACTGCGTGACTGCGCACTCTGTCCTAACTCGATCGGGCGCATTGCCTCTGCAAATGATACCACTCACGTGGGGTATGCCTCCTGACAGCGCTCTGCTCAGTAAACTTCGGTGGCGCGTTCTGTAAATGCTTCATACTGTAGTGTGTTCATGTAGATAGGCGTCGGTTCGTCCCCCGTCCCATCCGTGTGTGTGTGTGTGTGTGTGTGTGTGTGTGTGTGTGTGTGTGTGTGTGTGTGTTTCCAGCTGCCTCTGCGACTGATCATGCTTTTAGACGCTCCACAACACATGCCTTGGCTATTGCCAACTATTGTCTTCTTGGTGGCGTCAGCAGCCTACAAGTATGCGTGTGACAGCGCTCTGTTCAGTAAAGTCGGTAGCGTGTTCTGTAAATGCTTCATACTGTAGTGTGTTCATGTAGATAGGCGTAGGTTCGTCCCCCGTCCCTTCCGTGTGTGTGTGTGTGTGTGTGTGTGTCTCTGTGTGTGTGTGTGTTTCCAGCTGCCTCTGCGACTGATTATGCTTTTAGACGCTCCGCAACACATGCCTCGGCTATTGCCAACTATTGTCTTCTTGGTGACGTCAGCAGCCTACAAGTATGCGTGTGACAGCGCTCTGTTCAGTAAAGTCGGTAGCGCGTTCTGTAAATGCTTCATACTGTAGTGTGTTCATGTAGATAGGCGTAGGTTCGTCCCCCGTCCCTTCCGTGTGTGTGTGTCTCTGTGTGTGTGTGTTTCCAGCTGCCTCTGCGACTGATTATGCTTTTAGACGCTCCACAACACATGCCTTGGCTATTGCCAACTATTGTCTTCTTGGTGGCGTCAGCAGCCTACAAGTATGCGTGTGACAGCGCTCTGTTCAGTAAAGTCGGAGGCGCGTTCTGTAAATGCTTCATACTGTAGTGTGTTCATGTAGATAGGCGTAGGTTCGTCCCCGTCCCTTCCGTGTGTGTGTGTCTCTGTGTGTGTGTGTTTCCAGCTGCCTCTGCGACTGATTATGCTTTTAGGCGGCTCCGCAACACATGCCTTGGCTATTGCCAACTATTGTCTTCTTGGTGGCGTCAGCAGCCTACAAGTATGCGTGTGACAGCGCTCTGTTCAGTAAAGTCGGTAGCGCGTTCTGTAAATGCTTCATACTGTAGTGTGTTCATGTAGATAGGCGTAGGTTCGTGCCCCGTCCCTTCCGTGTGTGTGTGTCTCTGTGTGTGTGTGTTTCCAGCTGCCTCTGCGACTGATTATGCTTTTAGGCGGCTCCGCAACACATGCCTTGGCTATTGCCAACTATTGTCTTCTTGGTGACGTCAGTAGCCTACAAGTATGCGTGTGACAGCGCTCTGTTCAGTAAAGTCGGTAGCGCGTTCTGTAAATGCTTCATACTGTAGTGTGTTCATGTAGATAGGCGTAGGTCCGTCCCCGTCCCTTCCGTGTGTGTGTGTCTGTGTGTGTGTGTGTTTCCAGCTACCGCTGCGACTGATTATGCTTTTAGGCGGCTCCGCAACACATGCCTTGGCTATTGCCAACTATTGTCTTCGGGTGGCGTCACCAGCCTACAAGTATGCCTCTGACAGCGCTCACGTCAGTTAACTTCGGTGGCAGCGTTCTGTGAATGCTTCATACTGTACTGAGTTCATGTAAATAGGCGTAGGTTCATCTCCGTCCCTTCCGTGTGTGTGTGTGTTTCCGTTGCTTTCGCAAATACAACTGAATAAGCAAATCCTTTAAGTGTTCACAATCAACAGTGTGATATTTAAAATCATGTTAAGACTCACATTGTTGATTGTGAACGATTCTGGGCTATAGCTGTTATTCTGCACACGTTGTGGAAACAACGAAACGTTGCATGTTGTAATGAACTGTTTAAATGTTACGAAGACTTGTGTTGTGTCGAACTACGGGGACTATTCTTGCTGCAGGTTGCTGGTTTGTTTGTGTTTCATAGTACAATATCATGTAATACGTGTGTTCATAGTATGCTTTCTGTGATGTTGACATGTGTGTGTTTAGTTAGCAATGCGTCCCTGCTTTCTATGCTGTGGCTAAATCTCCATTGCTCGCATAGACAGTGACAACTGGAAGTGTAAGGGTGGACATTTAAAGCCTGGATACTTCCATGTTATGTGTAAGTCTCCACGGGGCCAGCGGGTGATAAGCGCATACATGTCTATGAAGTACCTTTGGATACCATATGCGACCTGTCGTGGACGAAATGTTTAAGTTGACTGTTCCATCTACCTATGTGTGACATGGTTTGTGGCCATAGGGTGCCAGCAAGTCTTCCCTGTTCATTGGGTGTTTGCCATGGTCTATTGACATCACTCCTATTAATTCTACGAAGGATGTCTTTCATTGTTGTAGCGCCATAGTTTGACAACATTATGTCATTCCCAGCAGGCGTGGAGATTGTGCCATTGGTATGTTTACACAGGTGACCCATCTGTTCCACTGTATGGGCGTGTGATCCCCATAGATGTGCTGGCAGATTGAGTGCTGTATGCGCGGTATCTGCCCATCGGTCTGGCTTTGAATGGGGAGTGTCTACTGTAGACCCTATCTGTATTCCCTGGGTTATGCCTTGCAACAGCTGTGGGATTCCCCCAGGTTTGCAGCTATGGGTGCCATCTTGGCCGTACGTTTGTCCATCCATGGGAACTGCCTACTGGACACTAGTATCGGGCTGTCAACATTTCACAGCTGCATTCTCCATTTCCGGTGGATGATCGGTATTAGTATTGCGGAGTAATGCATATGCCATGGCCACGTCCGCTGCAGGCGGGACAGCGAATCATCTGTCAACCCACACCGACACACATACTTGCATACCCACGATCCCATGTCTGCAACCCTCGACAGTACCCCTTGCACACCCTTCATGTGTGTGGAAATGGGATGTGAACGTACGTGTATGGACGCAGTAGCCTGGGAAGTCCTATTCATATGTCCTGCATTTCATGGACGGCTGTCATCACCCTTGAACACGCTTGTGGTGCATATATCTCCCTGTGTCCTAGTCCCGGCTGTCACCTCTTCCGGTTCACACTATGTTGCCCACACTTACTTAAGGAGTAATTTTTGGGTCCTGCAATGGACACCGATGTGCATATGTAAAGTTTAGAACATGTTGGACTGTGTCCATTCGGCCAGTGGGTTTGACTGCCGCCGTATGTTCCCCAGTCCGGATGTCTGTCCGCCTACCCATATTATGTAGTGCTCACGGAACCCGTGTCCTTCCACAATTTACCCATATGGTGTTACTGTAGTACTGCAGGTTGGCAACTGCTTTAGATAATCCTCAGAGGTACCATTGTGAACTATCCGCCACTGTATTGTCATTATAACACAGCGGTACATGTAGAACCTATTTATTCATGACAGTATGTTGTTTATGTGTGGGACCGCCATATTTTAACGATAGTATGACCTTCCTAGTTGGCGTTGTTGGTGTGCCATTAATATGTGTTCCACAGGTGCATGCGTATGTTCCGCAGAGTGGGCGGGTGATCCCCACATACTTGATAGCACCTTGGCTGCTGTATGCGCTGGGATTACGCGGCAGGATGGATGTCTACGGGGTGTATCTACTGTTGTTTCCATCTGTATGTCCTGTGTCATGCCTTACTACGGCTGTGTGATTCCACCAGGTTTGCTATTATGGGTGCCATCTTGTCCGTCGTTTGTCCATCCTTGGGAAATGCCTACTGGACACTGATGTAGGGCTGAACACATTTCACACCTGCCTTTAGCATTACCCAATGGATGCTTTGCATCCTTACTGAGGACTAAGGCACGTCCTGTACCCGCAGCCCTCCCGCAGGCGGGACAGCGGATTATCTGCCAAACAACACGAGCCCCATTTTGCATACCCAGGATACCATGGCTGCAACCCCCGATGCGCATGACACATCCTTCATGTGTGCGGAACTGGGATATGGGCGCACATGTATGGACACGGCAGTCTGGGGACCTCTGTTCATATGTCCTGCATGTCATGGGCAGGTATCATCAACCTTAAACACGCTGGTGGTGCATATGTCTAGCTGTGCCGTAGTCACGGTTAGTACTCTGATTGGCTGATCCCAATGGATAGCAGACAAGCGCCGTAATTTTGGAGTCCTACAATGGACACCGATGTGCATTTGTAAAGTGTAGAGCGTGTTGGACTGTCACCATCTGGCCAGTGGTATTGACTGCCGCTGTATGTTCCCCAATCGTGGATGTCTGCTTGACTACCCATCGTTTGTATGACATGGCCTATCTATATCCACGTGCCAGTATCGCGGAAATACAGCAAACCTTGCGTCCTGCCCATCTTCATAAGCGACATTATGGAACATATATCGGCAAAAACAGACACTGTCAAATCGATAGACTCCACAGTGAAAGGATACTGAGCTCTTTCACCTACTAACATGGGGCATCGTCGAGATGCGGAATGCATGACATAGCCGTCCCTTATACACTTCCTTCAGAGTCGGTTTAAAGCGAAATAATCAATAAACCTGCTCATAGTTAGGTGGACAGTGCTCCAAGTCTTGATTATAGCGTGACATATACATATCAGTGTTGCATGCCTTACTTCATGGAAACAATAATACGGCAACAATGTGTTAATATATATACAATATTGGTAAATACAATCAGTATCCTGACACATAGTTGATAATTGTTGTGAGTGCACCTTAGAATGTAGTGTGTTGATCAGGATATTGTATATCAATGTGTATAATAGTAGCATTACGATAACAAAGCATGGAATCAATAAGTACTATTTAAGCATATATTTTACAATTATGAATGTAAATGTGTGGAGGAGACATCCGTAACCTTCCTGGTTCCACTGGATCACACACGCGCTTTTCGCATGTCGGATTGTGGGTTCGCGCAGGCGCACATGCATATCCGTAGTCCGTTTATATATGTTTACAGTGTCTGTGTGGTTACGTGTTTTGCGTTACTTGTGACTATTCGGTAACATATGTCTGATCCGGTTGGCGGGCGTGTGCAGAAAGCACTTACAGCTTTATATATGTAACAGTCTTTGCAGCATGGGCGCTTTACGTGCGTGCACATCTATATGTTCTATAGTTAAGTAATTCAAGCGTGACTGCATTCACGTTTGCGGTTACTGTGACCAGTACCGTTAGCTGGTCGTTGTCATTAATATGCATACCCATGGTACCTATGTACATTTACATATCCCCCGCGCATACGTCACAGGCATCCATTCTCCTGCTGGGAAAGGTGCGGTACTGCATGTTGAACATTCCTAATTCCCCTCGCTCATGGCCCAGGATGCATATGTCGTCACCGCAGGGCTGTTCAGATGACAGCTGCTTATATCCCATACGCATACAGGCCTTGGTTGTCAGGGTGTTGCTGTGGTGCTTTGGGTTTGGTCTTGTCCGCCCACTGTGCGGGACTGCCCTGACCCTGTCTGAATGTTAGATGAGTCACATGGGCGCGTTTCGTCCTTGGCCATGGTACCATGTCACGCCCCCAATTATTACGTAACCGTGTGCGCGATTGGCGGTGTACCCATTGTAGATCTTGTTATACTAATTGCACACGGTCTGGTCGAACTGACCAATTTCCATTACTAACCCTCCGTATGTATGGCCTGTGTCGCAATATTACAAGGGTTTACCATTGCGTGGCGACTTTCACTGAGCCACAGACATGTCCGTTGCTTGGTTTGGGCGGTTCCGCTGTGCTACACACATTTAACATGGCGGAACAGGTTGAACAGCTCAGCCACGAGGACATCGGGTTCTCCGTCGCTGTCTAGTATTGAATGTCTATGTGGAGTTTGTTTCACAAAGCGAGACAATGTCGACATTGTTAGCGGACATCTCGCGCGAATGCGTCCGCGCCGCGGGTGGCGATATGTCTGCCTTTGGCGGCGAACAGGCATTATGCTGTGCCATTATGTCTGGGGATATATGGTTTCCTGACATAGATGATATCCCATACTAGCAATGACCCTAGCAATGACCTGCTTCTGGGTGTGGGTGCTGCTGTATTACCCAGGGGAAGAGTGACCTTAGGTTAAGTGGTGACCTAGGCAGAAGTTGCCACCGATACATCACCGCTACCCCCTCCTGGTCTACCTACACCAAATAGAGTCTGGAAAGGTGCCCGGTAGAGCAACACCCTAGGCGGCTACCTACTTGGCCTATGCCTAAGGCCGGCTATGTGTGTGGTCCCTTGGGCATCGGACTCGAGCGCCACGTCTGCCGTGGGTATGTCCAGCATTACCCACATCCAGCCCCAAGGCAGTCAACACAGCATCCATGGGTCCAGATGGTGTCCCAGCTGTGTACTCCAGGAACTCTATGGGGAATTAAACCCACACTTAGGACAGCTGTTTAATCTTAGCCTCACCTCAGGATCGTGCCTGAGTAGTAGCACAGGGCGACTGTAGTCACACTCCACATAGATGGTGCCTCCACTGACCCTGGTTATTACCATACCATTAGTTTGACAAGCCTTATCTGCAAAGCCATGGAGATGGATCATAATGGAACACATAGATAAAGACATAGGGGACTCGCATACTTTGGATACAACCCAGTTTAGCTTGGTCAGAGTCAGATCATGCCTTTTACACGTGTTTCACTTTGTAGAATCAGTCACCAAGGCCATTGATGAGGGTAAAGCAGTCCATACAGCCTACCTCAACCCGGCAGAGGCCTTGAACACAATACCCCCCTCGGGTATAATTGATAAACCCGTCATCTTGAATGTAAATCCATACATCGCCATATGGGTTGCAAACTGGCTAAGTCACAGAACACACATGGCCATAGTTGCTGGCGCCATGTCATACTCACAGCCAGTCACAGGTGGTGTCCCATGGGGCTCAGTCCTGGGTCCACTATTTCCAGCATCTACGTTTCCAATGTACACGCATACACAGGGGGGTTATGGGTGACAATGTTTGCAGATGACTGCAAACCGGGTGCCAAAGTCAGACACACATCTGACACAGATATCCTTCAGGAGTGCCTCACAGATGTGGATAAGTGGTACCAGAGACATGTCCTACAGCTAAATGCCAGGAAATGCATAGGCATACCCTTCGGGAAGAACAAGGTTACCCCGAGCTACCATATAGGTGGCAATCCACTGAGCACAGAGGGGTTACCAGTGATCTGGGGACACGTGTTGTTGTTAACCGTTCGTTAGACACACATGTTGCTAACATAGTTAGGTAGACCTTCCACATTGCCCACATCATCATGAAGGGATTCACATCTAGATCAGGAGAGGTCATTGTCCCCTTGTACTCATCACTCATTAGACCTATGATTGGGTACAATGCCTCGTTCAGAATGTATCTGACCCAACACCTGCAGCAGCTGGAAAGGCACCAACAGTTCATCGACAAACAGATGCAGGGTCTCAGGTATATGTGTTATACTGACCGACTGAAAGAATTCCAGCTGTATACAGTTGCATACCACTTGCCCAGAGGTGACCCGTGCCTGGCATACAAGGCTATGTCGAACCCAGATCTGATGACTATGCTTCACGTAAATAAGTTAGATCCCTCAGAACCACAAGGGCAGCTGGCGTACACCTTGACACTGTCATTAATCGAACGTGTTGTTGGGACAGATTCATCACCCAGACACTCACTATGCTGTGGAACAACATCCCAGTACATGTGAGGGCAAGCACCTCGCTGGCCTTGTGTTAGTATTTAGACATGGATGTCTGAATTGATTTATTTAAGTAACCTTCTAAATGAATATTTACATTAGCACATTGTGAATCTTTACATTTCGTTGGTCTATTTTACATTAGTCATAATCATACGGTTTATGTGTATATATTATGGTTCATTTATATTACTAGGTGTCTGCAGTTCTGTTAATATATTGGCACAATCCGTAGGACATATATATGTATCTTACACAGTCAGACATTTGGAAAACATTTTATGTTGGTTCATCTTTCATATATGTACATATATTTCTATTTTCCGATGAAGACTGTACCTTTCGAAGCAATGTCTGATGTCCTCACTGTGTGGGATCTGTAACCCAAGTAAGGTTTGTTTGCTTGTCTGCCTTTAAGGCATGTAATTAGTACCTAGCACATCTAATGTACTGACCAATTAATGCTTTTAAATGTAGTAGGTTGGACTGCATTGTATGTATTCTGAATAAGTCTGCTTATGAAGCAGACGAAGTGGGCTCAATAGACTATGGTGACTGCCTTTAATTCTTGGTGTGCTCTGGTGGTCACTGGCCGGTCCCTACAGTACCTCGTCTTTGCTTTGGACTTCATCGGCTGGTTGTCTGTGTTTGTTGTATGGGGAATGTCAACTGTAGTCCCTATGTGTATTACTTGTGTAATGCCTTACTACGGCAGTGTAATTCCACGGGTTTGCAGTTATGGGTGCCATCTTAGTCATCGCTTGTCCATCCATGTGAATTGCCTACTGTACACTGGTATAGGGCTGTACACATTTCACACCTGCATTTTGCATTCTCCGGTAGATGGTTTGCATTATTAGCGGAGAGTGGCGCATGTGCTACGTCCCTCCAGGCGGGACAAAGGATTGCCTGCTTGAAACAACACGAGGCCAGATTCTACATACCCAGTCTCCCTTGACTGCAACAGTGGACAGTACCCATTACACATCCTTCATGTCTGCGGGACGGTGATGTGGGGGCAGCTGAATGGACCCGATACCCTGGGTATTTCTGTGCATGTGTGCTGCATTTCATGGACAGCTATCATCAACATTGAACACGCTTGCGTGCATATGTGTACCTGTGGCGTCCTGTCGACAATGAGATCACGTGAGTAATGCAGGAAGCTAGCAGGCATTCTCTGAACAGAATTTTTGGGTCCTACAATGGACACCGATGTGCATATGTCAAGTTAGATGTTGCTGGACTGTGTCCACCTGCCCAGTGCTTTTCACTGCTGGTGTATGTTCCCCAATCGCGGATGTCTGTTTGACTACCCATTCCACATGGTGCTACATAACCAGGTGATTTAGTACTGTGAACAAATGACATACATCCAAAGATGCTGGTTAGCAACTGCTTCATATAAACCTCAGACATCCCAATGGGACATATCCGTCACTGTATTTCCAATATAACACCTATGTATTCATTTAACCATGTTGTCTTCATAGGTGGGAATGCCATAGTTTACATATCCTCGTGGCGTTGTGTGTGTGCCATTAGTATGTGTTCCACAGGTCGCACATCTGTTCCGCTGTCTGCGGTGGCGGGTGCTCCTCATTCTGTTGCTGGCAGATTGAGTGCTGTGTCATGCCCGGTGTTGGCACGACGGTCTGGCTTTGTATGTGGAATGTCAACTGTAGTCCCTATGTGTATTTCCTGTGTTATGCCTTACCGCGGCTATGTCATTTACCGGGTTTGCAGTTGTGGGTGCCATCCTGGCCATACGGGTGTCCATCCATGACAATTGCCTACTGGACACTAGTATAGGGCTGTACACATTCCACACCTACATTTAGCATTCTCCGGTGTATGGTTTGCATTATTAGCGGAGAGTAAGGCAGGTGCTACACACACATCCCTCCCAGGCGGGAGAAAGGATTGCCTGCGAAACAACACCGAGCACAGAGTCTACATACCCAGAATCCCTTGACTGCAACAATTGACAGTACCCATTACACATCCGTCATGTGTGCGGGACTGTGATGTGGGCGCAGTTCTATGGACCGGTACCCTGGGTATTTCTGTGCATCTGTGCTGCATTACATGGACAGCTATCAGCAACATTAAACACGCTTGCGGTGCATATGTGTACCTGTGGCGACAATGAGTTCAGTTAGTTGATTAAATAAGGCGGCATTCCTGTCATTAGACAAATTTTGGGTCCTACAATGGACACCACTGTGCATATGTAAAGTGTAGAGCTTGTCGGACTGTGTCCTTGTGAGCACTGGGTTTCACTGATACTGTGTGTTCAGCAATCGCGGATGTCTGTTTGACCACCCATTCCACATGGTGCTACATAACCAGGTGATTTAGTACTGTGGACAAATGACATACATCCAAAGATGCTGGTTAGCAACTGCTCCATATAAACTGCAGACGTCCCAATGGGACATATCCGTCACTGTATTTCCAATATAACACCACGGAACATGTTGATTACCTATGTATTCATTTAACCATGTTGTCTTCATAGGTGGGAATGCCATAGTTTACATATCCTACTTGACGTTGTGTGTGTGCCATTAGTATGTGTTCCACAGGTCGCACATCTGTTCCGCTGTCACGGTGGCGGGTGCTCCTCAGTCTGTTGCTGGCAGATTGAGTGCTGTATGCGCCGGTGTTGGTACGACGGTCCGGCTTTGTATGTGGAATGTCAACTGTAGTCCCTATGTGTATTTCATGTGTTATGCCTTACCGCGGCTATGTCATTTACCCGGGTTTGCAGTTGTGGGTGCCATCCTGGCCATACGGGTGTCCATCCATGACAATTGCCTACTGGACACTAGTATAGGGCTGTACACATTCCACACCTACATTTAGCATTCTCCGGAGTATGGTTTGCATTATTAGCGGAGAGTAAGGCAGGTGCTACGCACACATCCCTCCGCAGGCGGGAGAAAGGATTGCCTGCGAAACAACACCGAGCACAGAGTCTACATACCCAGAATCCCTTGACTGCAACAATTGACAGTACCCATTACACATCCGTCATGTGTGCGGGACTGTGATGTGGGCCCAGTTCTATGGACCGGTACCCTGGGTATTTCTGTGCATCTGTGCTGCATTACATGGACAGCTATCAGCAACATTAAACACGCTTGCGGTGCATATGTGTACCTGTGTCGACAATGAGTTCAGTTAGGTGATGAAAGAAGGCGGCATTCCTGTCTTTAGACAAATTTTTGGGTCCTACAATGGACACCACTGTGCATATGTAAAGTTTAGAGCTTGTCGGACTGTGTCCTTGTGAGCAGTGGGTTTCACTGATACTGTGTGTTCAGCAATCGCGGATGTCTGTTGGACTACCCATTCCACATGGTGCTACATAACCAGGTGATCTAGTACTGTGGACAAATGACATACATCCAAAGATGCTGGTTAGCAACTGCTTCATATAAACCGCAGACATCCCAATGGGACATATCCGTCACTGTATTTCCAATATAACACCACGGAACATGTTGATTACCTATGTATTCATTTAACCATGTTGTCTTCATAGGTGGGAATGCCATAGTTTACATATCCTACGTGGCGTTGTGTGTGTGCCATTAGTATGTGTTCCACAGGTCGCACATCTGTTCCGCTGTATGGTAGCGGGTGCTCCTCAGTCTGTTGCTGGCAGATTGAGTGCTGTGTCGCCGGTGTTGGCACAGCGGTCCGACTTTGTATGTGAAATGTCAACTGCAGTCCCTATGTGTATTTCCTGTCTTATGCCTTACAGCGGCTGTGTAATTTACCGGGTTTGCGGTTGTGGGTGGCATCTTGGGCATCGGTTGTCCATCCATGACAATTGCCTACTGGACACTAGTATAGGGCTGTACACATTTCACACCTGCATTTAGCATTCTCCAGTGGATGGTTTGCATCATTAGCGGATAGTATGGCAGGTGCTACACACATCCCTCCCAGGCGGGACAAAGGATTGGCTGCGAAGCAACACGGGCCCAGAGTCTACATACCCAGAATCCCTTGACTGCAACAATCGACAGTACCCATTACACATCCTTCATGTGTGCGGGACTGTGATGTGTACGCAGTTCTATGGGCCTGTGCTGCATTACATGGCCAGCTATCATCAACATTAAACACGCTTGCAGTGCATATGTGTACCTGTGGCGACAATGAGTTCAGATGCGTATTGAAAGAAGGCGTGAATCTGGTGTGATGTCAATTTTGGGTCCGACAATGGACACCACTGTGCATATTTAAAGTGTAGAGCTTGTCGGACTGTGTCCTTGTGAGCAGTGGGTTTCACTGATGCTGTGTGTTCAGCAATCGCGGATGTGTGCTTGACTACCCATACTGTGTTGTGCTACAGGAACCATGTCTTCCGACACCAGAAACCAATGCTATACATCCAATGTTGCAGGTTAACAACCACTTTCATACCATACCCAGAGGTCACGATTGGGAGGTATTGCCACTTTATTATCGGAACAACACCCCAGACTGTGTACATCACGGGAACTTTAGGCCAGTCTTACGGCCATTTCCAATTGTAATTAGCAGACACGTGTCAATACATGTATGATAAGACATATTGTCATGCAGAAGTTGATCTATGTTATTTGGACATTGGCTTCTGCTTTTGGCATCCGTTGCTGTGAGTGTTGCCAGTTACCATACACATTGCTTGCTCAGAGGCAGACTACACAATTCTGCGCACTACTGTGGTCTCCTTTAAGGACCCTGAGCCAGTGGTGCGACATGCGGCAGCCACTGCATCAATCACATTGCCATCTACCAGTACCTACAGGACTGCATGAGCCAGTCATTCACTTACCCAACTGTGGTTCACTGTACCAATGCCAAGCATCCAGTGTGGTGTACCCCAGCCATACACAGAATGTACAACACGAGGAGGTGGCTACTACAAGGTGGAGCAGACACCTTGTGAGGTATGACACCCTTGGTCATCATATGTGTAGAGTTACACACTGTCATGAAATTGTCAGGGCACATTCCACAGATATACCTACATGGACCTGGCTAACAATCATACCACCTTCAGTTGCTATGCTCGACACCTGGGAGCTCACTCCCACATATGCTCTGACTGGGTTCACATAGAGGTGGGGTTTACTCAACATACACACATTGCCAACATACAGGCTGACAAGTCCAGTGAGGACATCTCCACACCCTCCCACACATGAGGAGATGTGTGTACCAGTGGTTTGTGGTCACCAAATGTTCTGTGACACACAGGTGGGACATGCTCTCTCCAGGGTAGTGGACATAGCATCCATGAGACCAGCTGGTGACCCGCTGTGTACTCCACTATCTCATTTATGAATTGGACCCACAGTTAGGACAGCTATTTCTTTGTAGCCTCACCTCAGGTAGGGTACCCAGGTTGTGTCACATGGCAGCTGTAGTCCCACGTCACAAGGCCAATACCTCCACTGAGGCTGGTTATTACTGTCCCATTACCCTGAGGAGACCTATCTGCAAAGACATGGGGAGGGATCATACTGCGGCTCGTACATGACTGCATAGGGGACATACATACTTTGCCTCACACACGGTTTGTCTTGTTCAGGAGGCGGTTCATGCCTTTAAAGCATGGTTGACATTTTTGGGACAGTCGCCGAGGCCACTGATGGGGTGTTGCAGTCCATACAGCCTACCTCGACCTGGCAAAGCCCTTCATCACATTACCCCCCTCAGGTATCGTTGATAAACCCATTGGCTGGGATGTGAACACGCACATCACAGAATGTGTTGTAAACTGTCTATGTGACACAACCCACACGGTCATAGTTGCTGGCAGCATGTCAGACCTACTGCCTGTCACAAGTGGTGTCCCATGGGGCCCTTCCATGTCTGCACTCCTGTCATACACCTACATTTTCACGGTACAGGCACACACAGGGGTGCTATGGGCAACAGTGTTTGTAGATGACTGCAAAACAGGTGCCATAGTGGGACAGACATCTGACACAGATATCCTTGAAGGGGCCTCCCAGGTATGCATATCTGCTGTCAGGGACATGTCCCACAGCTAAATGCGACGTAATGCAACATCATACCTGTGGAGAACTACTAGGTCACCCTGTCCAGCATATAGGTGGCTGTCCACTCAGCACAGGGGTGATTACCAGGGATCAGGGGACAGTGTTTGGCGGTCACCATTCATTCCACACACACGTTGCTATCGTGGTTGTGTGGGTCTTCTACATTGCCCACCTGTTGGTGCAGGGATTCACATCTACATCAGGCTAGGTCATTGTCTCCTTGTACCCATTACGTGTTACACCTATGATCTACTACATTGCCCCATTCAGACTGTATCTGACCATACACCTACAGCAGCTGGGAAGCCCACATAGGTTGATTGTTGTACAGATGCAGGATGACACCATTTTGTGTAATGCTGCCCCACATGTAGGACCCCTGCCACATCCGTCACATACCTGCTGTTTAGTGTTGACCTGTGCCTGACATACGAGGCCATGTCAACCCATATGTCATGTGTATGCTTCACCTACTGTATCCGCATCCCTCAGAACCACTAGGGCAGGTGACATTTACCTTGTCACGGTCATTAATGGGATGTGTTTGAGTGACACATATATCACCCAGACACTCATTATGCTGTGGATCTACATCACAGTACATGTGAGACAGACATCCTTCCTAGCCTTGTTCGCAGCTATGTTGTCCATTGGATGGAGAATTGCAGGTATAGGCCAGGGATTACATCATTATCAGTGCTTGGCGGAGATACAGCAATATCATGGGTATTTCATCTGAAGCACAGAAGGTTGGCAAAGTCATCCTAACTATGGTGTAGTATTATGGCTGGGCCTGGGACGATGGCCTACCCTGTACCTATGGGCGTGTGAACCTATATTCATAGTTTGTCACATGTACAATTGTCTATCCACTATACTCTTTCGCCACTGTATATTTCTGTGGCACATGATTGTCCTCTGTATTACATGCAGGTATGCTGTGTACGTTGCACATACGTCACGGTTGATGACAGTGTATCTGTGTCCCTAACACTGTGATACTGAGGACTACCACACATCCTTCACAGCATTACATGCATATGTCCATTCTATTCTTCTTTGGCCTATGGGGGGGGTGTTAAGGCAAACATTACTCAAGTCCCTGTTTGTGCATGCTTCATGTTGGTGTTTGACCAGGCTCCGTTGCAGTCATGTGTTGGACAGTAGTGTGTCTGTGTGTTTGCCATGTGTTTTTATTATCTGTGGGAGGTGTAGTTGGCACATGTTCCTCTTTGCAGGGACACCCATCCTGGGGTTTGTGTCATGCATCTGCACTTGGCACGTGCCATATGTCCTGTACTATTCCCACAGTCGTGTATGCCTTCATGCACTACTACTGCGTGTTACTGGCTGTGTGTATGTGGTACACATGGACATTGTGATGTTTGGCTTGACCTATTCCCATGCTAGAACGTAAACATCTGTCAATTAAGTCTTTTAAATCAAACTGTAACACTCATTCGTATTTTCAAAATGACACTCATTAACACAGGAAGCTGGGATTAATAACATTTTACTACTGTGCAGCAGGAGGCAAAGGAGTATGCAGTAAAAGTTTAGACATTTGTTCAACTCTATACATGTTACATCTGTATGAGCATTCTGTATACTATCATCTTTTGCACACATTAATGATGTGGTCAGTCACAAGGCATTTACATTGCTAGAGTACAGAACATTGTATTCCTACAACAGTGCTCAGGTAATGCTTATTACATGTTTTCCCATGAGGATAGCCCAACCTTGAGCCACATATTCACTTAGACTGTACTTGGTAAATTCTGCTCTGTCACGGTTCCAACACTGTTCATATCCAGTCCTCACTCCGTGTCCTACTAGGTTCCTGTGTCTCTCTGCTGAGCAGCTGTACTCTGTGTTAGAGCTCACAAGCCTATCCTCCTCAGTGGAAGGATGACAGATATACCTGTACATACATGTATTATTCTGTAACCGAGCAGATGAGTAATGCTGACTGACATACACCTGCTGCACTGGTTACTGCTAGGGTTAGGGTTCAATCACACTGCAGCTACACTACAAGCAATTACATGCATGAGAAGCTGTACTGCTATATTGTCAGGTAGAATAATATGCATTATACACTATTTGCTTCTAAAGTTGCACGTCATATCTATGTTTAAATATGTATTTTGCTAACATTCTCCCTCCTTTGATTGCTTCTACTCTATCCAGAAACATATACAACATTATTTCATTCCCTAGCCTCTTCCTCTGTGGAGCGTTTAACTAGGCAAGTAATTTGATGTACATTGCAAGTAGGATTGCATTTTCTATTGACAAATACCACTACAGGTCTTGATACATAGTCTCGGGTACAGGTATGTGCCAGAGTCCTGACTAATACTTACATGCACAGTATCACGCACTAGACACATGCTCCCAATATGAGCAGAACAACACAAATGGCAATCATGATATTCAGTATGACTGACCCCATCCACCCAATGGTTTGTGGAAATGGTTCGTCAGTGGGTTTGGGCCTGGTTCCGCCATGGATGACACCTGCTATATTACCTGTAGGTGGGCGTTGCTTTTGGTCTCTTCATGTGGTAGTTGGACACAGCGATCTTCTTCAGTAAGCGCGCACGTACCAATTCTCAGCGCCACGGTGCAGTCGTGCGCTATTACATTTTGTGACACAACAGTTCTCATTGCATCCAGTTCATCAGTCACATGTTCAGGAGCGGAAAGTCACATTCATCCTTCCTCCGACAGGTTTTGATAACTTCCTCTGTTCCCTGATTGATTTCACTACTCCAGAAGCTGGGGTGTTCCAGCCCAGGTTGTGGCGCTGTCACTCAAGTCCATATGAATCGATATTCCTTTATCTCTTGCAGAAGACTGACATGTCAGAACAGCTTCCATTTCACCCACTGGATTAGTAGGTTTCTCGACTGTGTTCCCAGTTCTTGAGCTATATGTGTTATAGTTAGTTTAGCACCCACAGGCAATTGTACAGCATGTCATGTGACTGGAGCTAGAGAACCCACATAACTACTGCGGTACCAATTCCCAGGTAACCATTGATATGCTTATTTCCCACAAACAACATAACAATATTCTACTTTAATACTGATGCGGGTTACCTCTGCATGTAACATATTCCTGTCTCTAACAGAGGACTGTTTATACAATTCAGGATGTTTCTGCACATCCTTCAACATTGTTCTCATGATGTTTCAATACAAATTAGGAATGGTGCTACAAGTAGTACTGTGATCTTTGGCTGTTATATGACATTAAGTAAGACACAGTTATGTTACAAATACTCCCACCAACTGAAACTGTATCATGTTTATGATAACATACAATTCCTTTTTGTGTAACAGGTAAGTACATTGCCACGTTGTCCTGTGATCTCACAGAACCTGTATCAAAGTGTAGATATTCACAAGTCTCAATCTATCCCCAAGGGGACAACATGCATCGGAAGTCCTCCATATGATGTAGGTATGGCAGTACAAACACAGCAATTTAATGTGTTCCTAGTCTCTATATGCACGCATCATGCCTAGGTATCTGTTGAAGTGTGGAAGACACTCTGTGGCCAGTTCATCACGTATCAGTATTTGTATCCGTGTAGTTATATGCAGGTAAGGTCCCAGAAATTATAACGTAAACACAAACATGGTTAATAGGTGTATAATCATTAGGACAGCAAACATAAATGTCTTTGGGGTTGCTTTGTATTGTTATACAGTCTTGGCCGGGTGATTCGGGCTCTTTGGTATATCAGCTACAAGATGTCAATCAGACTTGATATCCTTTACCGGTTTGAGAAATGTGAGGTGGACCCAGGACGACCTCTCTGCAAACTTTACTGCGGTGGCGTTGCCAACAGTACCGGTACAGACATTCGCAATGTCCACTTGGCAATAATGTTCTTTGGATAACAGTGACATACACACAGGATACTGGTGTCAGCTATGCTTCCGTCTTCGTTTGCTCTTATCTGTAACAGACTTTAACTGAAGAACAGTGTTACTAGTTAACAATCCTCTCATGTCACCTACTACTGAGTCATCGACCTCCGGCTCTGCAGGCATGACAGCTTTCCACTCTGGCACATGATATGCCATTCCACATACTACTTCGAAGTGGGTGCAGCACTTTACATTTGGAACTGTTGTCATGCTCAGCAATGCTAGAGGTAGACAGCTCATGTAACTTCGTCTGGATGTCACCCACCAACCTCCTCTACTTATTTCTCGGGATCCCATTCTCTGCGCCAGCAATCGTGCTGAGTGTGGGTTGTACATGCAATTGACATTCATGGTATCTGAAGTAATCCCCAGGTAGCGTGATTGTCTGGTTCACTACATGTGTTCTATTGTCACTGTAGCTTCTTTACAGCATGCCAGATCTAGGGATACTTTATTTTACTGGCACCTTTGCCACTGCTGCTGCATCGGATTAATGGTTGGGAATGCTTCTACCCATTTTGATTATATATATGTGTAATCGCTAAACAGTATTTGTTCCCTTCACATTTATGCAGATGTATGAACTCCATACAAATAATGCGGAGCGGTTATGGTGGTGTAGGTAAACTCACTCCCTTCGGTTTAAATACTCCCTGTGCATGATATCTACTGCAAGCGTGACACGCTGCTCATGAGGTTTGTATGTGGTTCGTAATTCCGTATGTTAGGGGTATTCTGTTAACCAAATGTACCATCCCCTGTTGAGACATGTCTCTACCCATGGCTCCACAAAGCCGCATATCTGAATACATTAGGCGTTAATATTGGCTTTCTCACTGTGGATATGTGCAGTCCGTGTTCAAGGATTGCTCCTCGTCATAACCACGTCGGCTTTTCTGCTTTCGTAGTTGCTGTTTGCATTGTTTGTACAGTTTCTACATCTAAACTGTCTGAGGTTTGTCATTCCTCATTCACACAAACACTTTCCAACTGTGGCGCTGCTTGTTTTGCAGGTGCATGAGCTCATGCCTCACCTTTCCTACTGTTATCCTGTTGCTTTCTATGCCCTGCACATTTACAATTACCTACTTCAGTGGGTAACTGCATGTAGTCTAATGCATTCAAGTTCGTATCTGCCTGATTAATCGCTTTACCGGGGGCTGTTATCATTCCCTATTCTTCCACTGCTGCTCATAAACATGCACTGCACAGACAACAGACTGACTATCGGGACATATGTCCACACATCAGTTTTCGCTACAGTACAAGCACGTGTTAAAGCTATCTATTCTGCTGCTTGAGCAGACACGTTATGCTGCAGGGTTTGGCCGTCTACAATGTCATTATCAATAACTACTGCATAAACTACTTGATTCGTTCCTGTAGGACTCTGTCTACATGATCCGTACACATTAACTGTCACCTCTGCATCATCTAAGGGTATATCAGTGATATCATGTCTGTGTGTAGTTATTTAATCCATTTCGTATAGGCAACTGTGTGGTGTGCCATACACAGGTGTCGGACGTGACGTTCATAGGTTTCACGTTGTACAGCGTTCAATCACCATATGAGGTTGACTCAGTGGTATGGTCAAACATGACAAATGTCTAGCACGGGTCAGGAATGCTATCTTCTCTTGCAGCAGACTGATCGCAACTGCATGAGACATTCTCACAGTGAGAGGGTGGTCTAGTAACATTACGGCGGGGCCTGTACTGCCATGGGTGCTACAACAACTGCCTGTACACAATGTGGCACTGACCATGCCACAGTGTCCAACTGCAATGAGTAGTCAGCTATGTGGCATTGCTTACTTCCCTGCTGTTGCATCAAGACTGGCGTCATATATCTCCGCTTACAATCTACGGTCTGACAACATGTGTTATGATTATTCACGAGACCTACTACAGCTGTTGAGGCTATCAATCGTTCTAGTCTGCAGAGCAGCTGTTTCTGCTACTGTAATCCAGTGTACTATGTGTTGTGCTGCCATAGGTGTATTAAAGGTTAAGGCAAACAATACAGCGGATTCCACAGCATTGTTTGGTATCCAGATTTGACAAGTGTTAGTCGGCCCAGACAGGACATCATTCCCTTCTTGTTAGTTGGCTTGGGTGCTTATTATATTGCTACCTTCCTATCGTCATGTGATGTTCTACCCTACTTGGATACCAGATATGCCAGGTAATTGACCTGTATTCTCTGTAGTTGCAATTTATGCTTGCTTACTTTATGTCCCTGTTCTGCTGATTATCTCAATAATGCTATTGTATCTTCCATACATTGCTGCTGGGTAGGGGCATAAGCAGAATATCATCAAATAAAGTAGAACTTGACTGGCCCGGGTGGAGTTAACACGGAATGTAGCTAGCCATCCTGTGAGAATATCGTTGTACTTTCACAGTATCGCGATAGCGGGTATGGCTGTATCTGTCACCCTGACTGTACATGCAAAGCAATACGGACTATGTGGATGTATAGGTATTGCAAAGTAAGCATAGCTTATATGTACCACGGTAAGATACTTCTGTGGCATGTTCATAGCATTGAATATAGTGTGTGGGTCTGGCACCAACGCTACCCTAAGTATTCTTACATGATTTACAGCTTGTACATACTGTACCATCCGCCATTCCCTTTTGGTTTCCGATCAGGAGATACAGGGGTATTGCATGGTGAATAGCGATTACTTTGTGGATGGAATTCCCTCTATGACTTTACAGATATCTTCTGGTGTCCACGGTCTACGCTCACGGGGTTGGGTCCTGGCCTTCCTGTCCTGCATGAGGGTTGGTACTTCAATTAATTGACAGATATCCTCACTCTGTTTAGTACTGTGTTCTTACTCGGGTGTCCCTAGGTATATTCGTGTTAGGGATGTGGTTTCAATAGCTTCTGTTACATTTGTTCGTTGTGCTACCTCTGTTGCCACAGGATAGCGATGTGGGGACTAGCCTGCCCTCCCGCTTAATATCCTGGATGTGGTATCGGAGGTGGTAGGGGTTGTGGGGGGCTATCGGTACTACTGTATTATGATCTTCTCTGTGTACGTATGATGCTTAGCCATTTGTAGTGTTCTGTTCCCTTGATTTTACTACCTCAGTCCACCGATGTGCATAGCGGATACCCAATTGTCGCTGTTTTGTCGCCTGCATCTTAGGGCTGCCACCTTTTCAAATGCACAATGTGGGACATTAGTGTTGGGCGTGTAATTTGCCTGGAAAATGCATACCCACGGCCAGTACATAGGACAGGAATTCACGTTTTGCCAGGAGGCGACCAATTGTTGTAGCATTTCAGTTGCTTATTCTGTTTATTATTATATTTTGCTGTTCCACATACAAATTTACTGTTTTATGCTACCATTTTGATATATATCTGGGAAATGTTTGTCCTGAGATATCAGGACATTTGCCATTGTTCGGTTTGTTTACAGGACGGCTGGCCAAGAGGACTATACCTCTCAGGGTGGAACAGGTGTTTACCCTGGAACATGTGCATCAAATTTTCAGGGATTACAATGTTTCAGTAACGATATTTTGCGTAATATACCATCAATGTCATATTTATTACCCCATTTTGCTGCGTAACTCACATTATGTGCTCTCTGCGATTGCATATTCTTCCGTCACCCGTCAAGCGGATCACATGATCTGTTTCTTCAATAATCTCCCATATCCTCTACCGACTGCTCATTACCCTTCTGTCATACCGCGTGGTGTCTCTCCTTCCCTGTACCCACTGTAGTGACCACAATCACTATTTACTCTGCTGTGTGTTCCCCTGACCTATGTTCAGATTTAACAGTATGTGGGTAGGTCTTGACCCGATATCACTACTGTTAACAGCAACCAATGTAGTCTGGTCCCTGATCTACAATAGAGACAAAAAGGCAAACCTCCTTACCTGGGCCTCCTGTTTAAGGCTGCGTTTTTCTTCTTGGGATCCAGTTTCGCTTTTCAGCCACAGATCAGACAGTAAACAGCCTCTTTACACACAACAATTCAGTCGGGTCTTTTCATTCAAGAAGAACCATTTATGCATATTCTCCAGCGTATTACGTCTAACCAGCCATGCACTCTGACCTGTAGCTTACCAAGGGAATTCGGTTACAAGGATCACAATGTGAAATAAGTTGTTAAAACCAGACTGTAGTTATCAGTGGGCTTTCTAAGTGACAGCCGGTAACACAGGAGGCTCGAGTTAGGTTTTAGTGGTGTACACAGGCAGGCTAAATAATATACAGTCAGTCAATAGTATGTGAGTTTTGTCCGACTCTATACAGTAAGCAGTTTCTTTATATAGTGTTTACAATCAGCTTTTGCCCACCTTACTGACGTGTTAGTGCACGTAATACGGGGCATTTTACCATCACTATGGTCCGCAATAGTCTATGGCGCATACCGTGGGTGCTGGAATTAGTGCTTTTAAAATGTTTCCCATGGGAATAATACAGCCTTGCAAGGCACCTGTTGGTGAACATTACATGGTGTCCTTCTGTGATTGTGGCTGAACAGGACCCTGGAGCTGTTCGATACCAGTGGACAGTTAATGAATTTCTTAATCGTTTCTTTGTCTCTCTGGTAAGAGTTGTACTGTTATCTTGATGGAGGCTCAAGGCCATCCTCCTCTGGGAAGAGTGCTGGTATGCATCGCATACATTTTATTGTTCTATGGCAACCAAATAGTGTGCTGACAGACGCCTTGAGCCTGCTGTATACTTTTCACCAGGTTCAAATTCATCCTGCAGCTTAGCTTCACCAGTACATGCGGGCTTAGTTCTACTGCCATGTTAATGCGGTACAATTCAATGCATTATATAATTATTCAGTCTAAGCTGGAACTCTGTATGTGTTTCCATATATTTTTGAACAACATCCATCGTGCATGTTGTTCGTCCTTCCTTGACGGTGTTATTATGTTATTTGTCAGATCCGGCCTTCCTCTTACATGTGATGTCCCAGCTTCCTTCTTTGCCTGCTTAGCACCCATATTGGGGCGATCCTGTTTGGTAGAGTACGTGTTCAGCTATTTGTTCGGTTTGTTTACAGGACACGGCTGGCCAAAGAGGGACTATCCCTCTCAGGGTGGAACAGGTGTTTACCCTGGAACATGTGCATCAAATTTTCAGGGATTACAATGTTTCAGTAACGATATTTTGCGTAATATACCATCAATGTCATATTTATTACCCCATTTTGCTGCGTAACTCACATTATGTGCTCTCTGCGATTGCATATTCTTCACGTCACCCGTCAAACGTGGATCACATGATCTGTTTCTTCAATAATCTCCCATATCCTCTACACGACTGCTACGTACCCTTCTGTCATACCACATGGTGTCTCCTTCCCTGTATCCACTGTAGTGTCTACAATCACTATTTACTCTGCTGTGTGTTCCCCTGACCTATGTTCAGATTTAACAGTATGTGGGTAGGTCTTTGATCCGATATCACTACTGTTAACAGAAACACAATGTAGTCTGGTCCCTGATCTACAATAGAGACGAAAAGGCAAACACTCCTTACCTGGGCCTCCTGTTTAAGGCTGCACGTTTTCTTCTTGGGATCCAGTTTCCCGCTTTTCAGCCACAGATCAGACAGTAAACAGCCTCTTTACACACAACAATTCAGTCGGAGGTCTTTTCATTCAAGAAGAACCATTTATGCATATTCTCCAGCGTACATGTCTAACCAGCCATGCACTCTGACCTGTAGCTTACCAAGGAATTCCGGATTACAAGGATCACAATGTGAAATAAGTTGTTAAAACCAGACTGTAGTTATCAGTAGGCTTTTCTAAGTGACAGCCGATAACACAGGAGGCTCGGGTTCGGAAAGTTTTAGTAGTGTACACAGGCAGGCTAAATAATATACAGTCCAAGTATGTGAGTTTTGTCTGACTCTATACAGTAAGCAGTTTCTTTATATAGTGTTTACAATCAGCTTTTGCCCACCTTACTGACGTGGTCGGTCACAGGGCATTTCCATCACTATGGTCCGCAATAGTCTATACATACGTGGGTGCTGGGGTCGTGCTTTTAAAATGTTTTCCCATGGGAATAACACAGCCTTGCAAGGCACCTTGTACATTACAGTGTCCTTCTGTGATTGTAGCTGTTTCAAGGACCCTAGACTGTTCCGATACAGTGGACAGTTAATTTCTTAATCGTTTCTTTGTCTCTCTGGTAAGGAGTTGTACTGTTATCTTCGATAGAGCTCACAAGGCCATCCTCCTCTGGGGAAGGAGTGCTGTTATGCATGTACATACATTTATTGTTCTGTAACCCAGCAAATAATTAATGCTGACAGACATGAGCCTGCTGTACTGCTTACTGCCAGGTTCAGAATTCCATCACACTACAGCTTAGCTTCACCAATTACATGCAGGCTTAGTTCTACTGCCATATTATACGGTACAATTCAATGCATTATATAGTATTTCGAGTCTAAACTGGAACTTCATATGTGTTTCTATATATTTTTGAACAACATCCATCCGCCATATGCATGTTGTTCCGTCCTTACCTTGACCGTGTGTATTTGTCCGTCCGCAACGCTACTCCACATGTGATGTCCCAGCTTCCCTTCTTTGCCTGTAGCACCCTGTTAGGACGTCCTGTTTGGTAGGCACGTGTTCCGCTATATGTGATCGACTTCACTGCATAGATAATCATCGATGCGGTGGCCAACGACCGACTTGTCCACATGTGTACAGTTATGTGCACCGTCGTATGCAAACCTTGATGGTTTGTACGGCTACATACTACATGCGGGATGTACACATTCTGCTGACACATTCACATGCAGCCATTTACATATCTGTACCTGCGGTCGGTTGGCGACATGTGGGTACGTATTTGCCCGCGTGGCATTGCCTAACACAAACATCTTACCACATTTCAGGTATGCACATTGTGTGTGGTTGTATAGCTGCACACGGATGCTAGCAGGTTTGGGTGCAGAGGTATACATGGGTGGGACTGACATGTACAATGAGGCTATTGTGTAGTACATCCGAATGCATGGGTTCTGCTTCTGGATATTACACTTCAACATACGCCATCCAGTGTATGCAACAGAGACGTTGCTGGGTGTGGGATATGTTGCTATGCACATGTTTGCCTGTGTTTGAGGTATCTTGCTTCCTTACTGTTGTTATGTCAACACAGCTACCCGGCTATGTACTCTCACTACTGCTTGTGACCATTATGGTTGGCACCTTTTCCAATGCCCATAGTGGGGCATGTTATGTGGAAACTTCGGGATTTGCAGGACTACACATACCCACGGCTAGTGCAGTTGACAGAACTTCACTTGTTTGCCATACTATAAGCTTATTCTGTAAGCATTTGGGTTCCTTATTTATTTTCTTATGCCATGTCTGTGTTTCATATAGTAATGTATATGTTTTATGCTACTATTACATGTATATTGCGGGAATTTTCTTGGCAGGATCGGAGGTCATTTTCCATTTTTCCGATTGTTGCAGGGACACAACTGTCCAATCAGGGACTGTCCATGGCACATTGGGACAGCAGGTAACCCTGGTGACCATGCCCATGTCGCTACTGGGGTTTCCACCTTTTCCAGTTTCCGATCTGGGATATTTCCGGGACTCACATCTGACTTTACAGGCCGACACATACACACGGTCACTATATAGCATAGAACTTCACTTGTTTGCCTAAATATAAGCTTATTGTTGTGGCAATTTGCTTGCTTATTCTGTTTCTTGTGTCATTTAGGTATTTCTGTTACAGAAATAACCAATTCATGCTACCATTACATTAAATACGGGATATCATTGTGTCCTACAATCGTAGCACATCAGCCATTTCTAATACGTTTTTCGGGACACAACTGGCCATAGAGAGACTGCCCCAACCAAAGTGGGACAGGTGGTGACCTTAGTCGCTGCTCCTATGTCGGTGCGGCGCGCTGACATGCGGCTGTACACCTTCTCTGAGTGTAAACACTGATGGTGCATTGCGGGACGAACGCGGTCTTATGCGTATCCTTTGCTCCTTGGACGGGTACACTTATGCCTTCGTGGCTTGTATTTGCTTCTCCGTTAATTTGGGATGGGTACTATGTTGCATACTGTACGTGCATTTCATTCTGCATGGGACCTGGCTGCTGCCATTACTATTGTGGGCAGACCGTGGCTGTCAGCACATTAGGTTGCTCACCTCATGCCGGCTTAGACACGCCTCCAGACGCATCCTACCTGGGCTCGCTCACGTACACTACGCACGTGTCTGTGATTCCAGTGCACTCTCATTAATATGTATATGGCGCTACTGCGCCGGCTATTCACTGCACCGCCGGCGCAAGCCTTACGCTGGCCTTGTGCCGAGCTTCATGAATCCCGGGGCAAGTCTTTTCACTGCATTCGTAACATGCACTTTCAATTAAGATGTATTAGCGAGGGAGGTAGTTGTCAGGGATAGAATTTGTATGTACATTCTAGTTGCAGGTTTGAATCTCATATCCTTCAATCTTCATTCAAAGACGTTAAAACCTACATGTAAACCTGAAAAATGTGCATGGTGATTATCTAATGATCTTCAGAAATAAATAGTCTAGAAACTGTTCTGAGCAATGTATATCACTGTTATTTGAGGTATACATCATTCCTAGCTTCTCTTTTCTTTTTTCAGGTAAAGAAGATTAGGCCAGGAGCCACACTCTGTGCTTTAAGTGGATGCACAGGCTTGAGGAGCAGTGGAGTTTGAGAGGTATGTTGATTGATTTTTCTGTTTTATGAAATGAAATATGATCCTTGTTACAGGCCTGTATTTTTCACTTTAATATGCATATTGCTTAGAATTCAGAAATACCCATTATGCCTCAGTAAGGTAAGTGAAATTATTAAATTATATCTGCTCTATAAACTGATTTAAATCCAAAAGTGTTAAATTATTATGTAGCATTAAGCCATTATTACAGCACATAATTTTTAAATTGTACTCCACAACCTAAATAACAGTTGGGTTGCTGTATCTGCACACATATGTGGCAATGGTTGTTTTGTCTTAGTGATTTGCTGGTTGCATGTAAATCTCTGCTTTGGCGTACTTAATTGTGTTTTTTTAGGGATTGATCTTTTGTGCATAGTCTGCCTATTCACACAATTAATGGGGGTTTTCTGTGTCAGTATTTGCAATGCTGTTTGCAGAGTGTGTGGCATGCCCTTCAGTTCAACAGTGGTATTGTAGCTACCTACAAAACCTTGTAATACTTTTAAGTCTAGGTTTAGTGACACTAGTGCAGGTAGACATTTCTTTGCAAGAGTTCATAATCAGCAAGCATCATCAGGATGCTTATATTTTGCAGGGTCATGACTGGTATTAATTGTAGGTAGGTAATACATACACCTGTACACATAGAGTACTGTTAGAACAACTTTTATTACATTACCATATGTCACAGGCTGTGTTGACTGAACATATAAAATATTTGTTAATGTTGTCTTCATGATATCGATGTGTGTTCAGCCAATCATGCTGCCTGGCGCAGATGTTTAAACAAATAAAAAAGCCATATGCGTACTCCTCTGAAAACAGTTAAAACCACAATACAGGTGAAGGACTTTTCGTTTAGCTGCTAGCTACACTTCATCAGATACAATTGCATTGTGCTCCCTCCATTTATATTAGTAAGAAGTCATGTGTACATTCTTAATCAGACCTTATTATTCAATTATTTCTTAAAGCATACATTTGCTTGTGCTATACTTTGGCGTCGCTTCTATAAAGTAATTCAAGAAGTTACATATTTTTAACATTAACTTCAAATTGATTCTTCACATAGAAAATACATATACATAGTCATGTCATCTCAACAAACTTTTCAATTTTAAAATACAAGAGCTAGAACATGCTTCATTAAGGCCAGGGTATTGACAGGCATCTAGTCTTAGCTTCCACAATAATTCTGATTTTTCTAATAATAATGAAGTAGGACCCAGTCTAAAATCTTCTAGCACTTGACCCATAATTTTAAATTTAAATTTATAATCCAACATCTCGTGGCAGTGCTTTGCTAATGCATTGTCCAATTTGTTCTTATTTATGTTGTAAATATGTTCATATATTCTTTCCTTAAATTTACAGTCAGTTTTACTGACATAGAACGCTGGACATTGCTGGTACATGGCTATATATACTATTGATTTGGAGTTACATCTGACTCTACTTTTTAGCCAATACACTCTGTCCCTGATTTTAAACTTAGATCCTGCATCTACATATTTACATTGGTTACATGCCTTGCATTTATACATACCAGGATGTGTAATTGAGGGTGATTTAACTGATTCCATCCAGTTTTTCAGATTCATTCCTTTTTTTGAAAATAACTGCTGGGTATTCACCTAGTTTACTGTTGATGTCCCTTTCTGCAGTTATTATAGCTCAGTTTTTCATCAAATCTTTTTTCATGGCTGATGCGTCTAAGCTGAATGTTGTTACTAAACAACTTATAAGGGGTTGTTGTCAGAATGGTTCTCTATTCCTAAATGTGTCTCCATTTGATATTGTTGAGTCATTACTCTCATACAGTTATTATTTAAAATGGGTCGATATACCCCTTGTTCCATTTTAGTTTGTACTTCATCTATTAACTGGGACAGAAGGCTGTTAAGATACCTTCTGTGTAGAAACATTCTCCGAAGGGTTTCACATTCCTCTTGGAAATGAGTATACTCTGTCACCATTCTTGCAGCATGTCCCAGTTGTTCCTTCACCACTGACCTCTTCTGGTGGTGGGGGTGGGAGCTGGTATAGTGCAAGAATGAATCTGAGTAAGTACTCTTCTTGTAAATACAGGCTATATAATTCAAATCCTGTCTATTTTTGGCAAGTTCAATGTCCAGGTAACTTATTTTCTCCTCTTGGTGAGAACTAGTGAATTTTAGAAAAAACGTGATATTATTCCGCTACCTAACTAAATTAGTTGCTGTTTGTGCGTCTCCCTTTATTATCATAAATATATCGTCAAAGAAGCACATATAGAAATACAGCTGTGATGTCATCACTTCATTGTCTAATACAAATTCATGCTCCCAATGAGCCATTACTAAGTTGGCAAAACTCGCCCTCACACAGTGACCCCATCGCCATTCCTGATCTTTGTAAATAATAATCTTTGTCAAATGTGATAGAGTTATTAGTTAACACAATGCTTAAAAGTTCGTCAATCAGATGGCTCTCTGTCTCTGATGCTTTTCTCAGCCTCATAATTTCAGTTACCCATTCAATGCATACGTCATGGGAAATACAAGTATACAAATCAAAAACATCTATCATCAAGAAATCATAATCATCTCTATATGTTAACTTATTGATTTCAGTGAGAAAGGCCCATGAGTATTTATAAATCTGTGGTTCCAACTCTACATATTTCTTTAAAATAGAGTCCATTACCTTTGCACAAGGGTAAGTTAATAATTGTCTAGCATCCACCAATACTCTCATTGGTGGGTCTATTAGGCTCTTGTGAATCTTTGGGGTACTAAAAAGTAAGGGCAATCTTGGGGAAGGCATTGGCATATAATTGTATGTGTTGATGTCTATGGCACTTTCAATGAATAAATCATTCAAATAGCACTTAATACGTTTATGTGCTGTGTTAACTTCACTTAAGCTAACTTTCAAATAAACATCTCTGTCCAATGCCTTCTGCATTCTTCTTATATAGTCAGTTACATTCATTAACACTAGCCCTCCACCTTTATCAGGTTTCATCATTCAAACAGGTAAAGTTCTAAAATTATTTAATACCTCTCTTTCTTCTCTGGATAAGTTATGGTTACCCCCTTCTGTATTTCACAAATTAAACTCAGCCCTGAAGTCCAGTTCACATAATTTTTCAAATAACAATAAATAAATAAATAAATAAATTGTAGCTCCAAATCAATAGTATATATAGCTATGTGCCAGCAATGTCCAGAGTTTTACGTCGGTAAAACTGATTGTAAATTGAAGTAAGGAATATATGAACATATTTACAACATAAATAAGAACAAATTGGACAGTGCATTAGCAAAGCACTGCCACGATATGTCGGATCATAAATTTAAATTTAAAAGTATAGATCAAGTGTTAAAAGATTTTAAAGGGGGTCCTACTTCATTATTATTAGAAAAATCAGAATTATTGTGGCAGCTAAGACTAGATGCCTGCCAATACCCTAAGCTTAATGAAACATGTTCTATCTCTTGTATTTTAAAATTGAAACATTTGTTGAGATGACATGACTATGTATATGAATTTTCTATGTGAAGAATCAATTTGAAGTTAATGTTAAGAATTTGTAACTTCTTGTATTACTTTATAGAAGGGACACCAAAGTATAGCACAAGGGAATGTATGCTTTAAGAAATAATTGAATAATAAGGTCTGATTAAGAATGTACACATGACTTCTTACTAATATAAATGGAGGGAGCACAATGCAATTGTATCTGATGAAGTCTATCTAACAGCTAAACAAAAAGTGCACCGTCTCTATTGTGGTTTGTGTCATTAAATAGTTTTACTGTTTTCAGAGGAGTACACGTACGGCTTTTGTATTTGTTTATTTATTGTCGTTTTAGTGACTCAGATGTTTGTTATGTGGCTTGTCTAGTTTCCATACTATTGTCATATCACTTTTTCTTCTTTTTAACAAATGTGACTTGGTCCTTGTGCATATGAATCATTAAATGCAGACAGTCTCTAGATTTTTACATTCATAGATTTTTACAAAGCTAATGAATTGGGTCGGTGTCTTTAAGCCTATAAAAGTTTTCAGAAAAGAAAGATAATATCATGTTTAAAACTGAACATTGAGGGGTAGCCATTTACAAGGTACCTCTGTTTATAACGTCCACGTGTGTCAGTCATTGTGTAGTTTTTAATCATTTTCATATTAAGTTCTGCTATGATCTTCATGGGAATATTCTGTGTTATAGCCATATGCTTTTCATTTCTGCTATGTTTTGCAATTCATCTAGACAGAGCATGGGAACCAGTGGATGTTCACCTATCAGATGATGATGAACACATGCCAGGCCACTGCCAGAGTCCTCAGATGATGTCAGTGATGATGACAATGATGACAATGATGAGGTAGCTGGACCTGCAGTTGCCTGTGCCATCATGCCTGCTGCTCCCTGGAGGAGATGTCACCTGGACAGAAACAGAGACGATTATTGGGTAGAGATCTGGCAGGCTGTGAACAATGTGTTTCAAATACAAATGAGGGACATATTGAGGACATTCTTACAGTATATGGCATGGGCTATGCACAATTTATTCAGGGAGACAATCCATGTGGTCATTAATGAGTCTCAGCTCCATCAGCCTGGTCCCTCCTGTCCATAAGTATTCTCTGTGTGCTCTACTTGTGTTATACTGCCAACATGCTAATTAACATATAATTGCTTGAACTGTATATGCACTCTTGTGCATGCATGCCAACAGCAGCTGATGTGCTTATGTGTTATCATCATGCGACATTTAATTATATTTCAATGTGTGCATGACACATTAACTTTCCTCCCACATTCAACTGTCCATGCATTGTGGGAGTTAACCTGCAGCTAGTGCTATAAGAATTGCCTGATAAACATGTTTTAATGAGGGCAAATGACAGACAACATATTTTGTCCATAGTCCAGCACTAACACTATGGTATGGTTTGGAATTGTGCATTGCCATATCATGTATGTGCAACAGAAGGACATGTAATTTCCCATGTGTTTTTGATGACAGTTGTCATGATGTCACATTAGCATGATGTGTTGTCTGCCATGCACTGGCAATACTGATGCCATGTGAAATCATATACAGATATCATATCAATGTGCAGTCCTCATTTTCTGACTGTAACAAACAGCAATGTAGGATTAGTCCATACACAGCAGTACAGATAATTTATTCATTAAAAGTACAATACACCATATTTTATGTATCTTAAATTTCCACATCCATTATTAATTCATATAAGTTCACACTTTCCACAAATAGCTGTACAGATTAACTGATTGTATATGTGTCTGCACATAGTTGGATCCATACTGACTCACAATTGTACCTTTGATATCTGAGCATTTGGCGACTTATCACTGATCTGCTTTAATGATGCTCAGTAATGAACAGGGTGGGTGACATACACCTGCATTTTTTTTTCAACATTTGCATGACAGTATATGTGTATGTGCTTGAAATTCTTAGCTTGCTTACCTATTCATGATGATGTTACAAGATCGTACATTACTGTGTATGAGTGTTTTATACATGATCATTTCTCTGGAAATCAGAAATCATTCTGCCCATGTGACATGCATTTTATATTTGGTTAAATGTATTTTGCTTTGTCTTCTACGACATCCTGTGTGGTTTACACATACATTTGCAGTATGTCAACTTACCTTGTTCTGCTTTTCTCTGATGTGGGCCCAGGTTATCCACCTCAATATTTTCATTACTTACAGATCACTTATGAGTTTGTTTAGTGCACCATCGCTACTGCAGTACTGTCTTGTGTGTTGAGCTATTCTGTGTTTATTGTGGTACATTTACATATTACAACATTTTCTGCAAGTTTAGCATTGATATCGGCATAATGCTCCAAAATCTGATAACTTTATGAACTACAGCTCAATATTGTGTTTTTTTTGTTGGTTTTTTATGGTATGGCTTCTGATTCCTTGTTGGATATCCCCAGAGTGTTTTGTGATGACTGCAATTCAGTTTTCACAGGTGTGGCTACCCCTCCGGTTCCTGGTGCTTCGGGAATTCAAGGTGTATCGGGTAACTCTCTACAAAGAACTTTGGACAATTACATTTTATCTGGGACAGCTCATGCAGTTTCTGGTACTAATTCAGTGAATAACTGTGGGCCGAATGTTTCTGTTGCTGTTCAACAAGGCGTAGTTCATATGGCTCCTGATTTAAATTCGGTGAATAACTGTGTGCCGAATGTTTCTGCTACTACGCAACGAAGTGGCATTTCTGCTTCCGTAGCAAATGTTGATTTGGCTGCTATAGTTCCTACAGCTGCTTCACCTGGAATACCTGTTACTACAGCTAAGAAAATGGATTCGGTTTCTTGTGGCTGTTCCTTTCAGTTTATGACAGAAAGACAACGTAAATTTTGTAATCCATTTGGAGGTTTGGAAAACTCTGTCGCAGGTATGTTTCCAAAAGATATACAAGACACTGTGGATAATTTTGAAAAACTTATTTTCCGTGAAACCCGCTCTCACTTTAATTTGTTAGGCTTAAATAAATATATTGAACTTGACATTGCTCCAAGGTGACTGAGAGCGTTTAAAAGTCCGGCAAAGGCCTTTTGATTTTTCTGATGCTACGGACATTATCTTTAAAGATAGATGGCTTACTGCTGCTCATTCCTGTGCCATGGAATGGGTAAATATACTAATAGAGAGAGAGCGTTTACTTCAAATGAAATTGCAGAGTGAATTACAAAATATGCATTTAAATTTATTAGAAATAATAGGTGAATGGCAAGTAAATGATATTTTTGCAAAATTGAAAGATAAGTTGAATAACTTTGAGAATGAATTAGTACGTATGAAATCCACGAAAATTAAGAGAGACATACGAGACTATAATAATGGTCGAGCCTTTTTATGGAAGTCTACATATAATGTACGCCCTAAACGACCAGGACAGAGAAACAATCATAATAAGAAACATTTATCTGTCTCCTTTGCTTCCTCAGAAGGCATGGGTTTCACCACGGATTCTGAAGCTGAATTGTTAGAGTTTCCTCCATTGCCTGATGCACAAAATTCTCAGGCTCATAAACAACGCTTTCGAACTGAAGCAGATAATAACAAAAGAGGCAATAAGAAGAAAGGAATTAATGGAGGTTCTTCTTCAGGTGAAGGACAATTTAAACAAAACTCTAAACGTAGCAGATGGAAATAATGTGACCAGTATTTCTAATGTTGTTAATTTATCTGGTCTTTCTTTGCCAGAGGAGGAAATTTCTGTTCTGCAGCTAGGTTTGAAATTTGTTCCAATAGTTATACCTAGATATCATGTAATTAAACAAGAAGCATTTAGATTTGTTAGGAAATTGCATCTGAAATATTTCTTTGCTAGTAGTGACAAATATAGATTTGATTGTTGTGAAAGAAGTCACATAGAGAGTGATTCCAGTGAAGACAGTTTTTTCTCATGTACTTCTAATAGTGATGATAATATGATGTTGAATGCTTACACCCCTTTAAATACTGAGGATATTAAATATGAAAGTAAATTTATACCTCCTTTTGTGAACAACATAATTACACAATTTTCAGAAATGTTATATTTTTCATTACAAGAACTGGTAAATTCATATGACAAACATTTTTGTTCTTTTAACATGACAAAAAGTGAATGGCTTTCTTTGAAAAAATTGAAAGACAGGAATGACCTTATTATTAAGCCCTCAGATAAGGGCAACACAATTGTACTGTTACATTATACTCAGTACTATCATATGTGTATGGAACATCTTAATAATAGATTAGTTTATTAAATTTCTGAATATGACGAATATATGAGATCTATCAAAGAATTTGATTGAAAGAGGTGTACAGTTAGGTTATTTAGTAAAAAAGATCTAGAAACTAAATTTTGTACAAAGAATTGTCATTTGGCAACATTCTACTGTTTGCCGAAACTGCATAAAAAATTTAAATAATCCTCCGGGTCGTCCTATAGTGGCAGCTACTAATTATTTTTTACAAAACATATGACAAACTATACACGAATTTTTGTTACCATTTATGGAGAAATTTGAATCCTATGTTAAGAATTCCTTTGATTTTGTGGATAAAATATCACATATTAATTGGACTCAGGATATGTTTTGGATTTGTCTAGATTTTGTGAGTCTATATACAAACATTAGTCATACAGATGGTATGCAAGCATTATATTATTTTTTGGGTGACAGCCCAGTTTCTCATTTCATGTTAGACTTTGTTCAATTTTGTTTATTAAATAACTACTTTAGTTTTAATGAAGTTATTTATCATCAATTGAAAGGGACAGCCATAGGGGCTCCATTTACCCCCATGTATGCCAATATTTTTATGGCCAAATTTGAGTTGGATTATATTTATACTAATTCCTTTGTACAGAATCATGTGATATTGTACTACATTACATTGATGATTTAATTTTTCTGTGCAAAGGAGGACGGGATTTTGTTGATCAATTTATATTGAAACTTAATCAGAATAGATATAATATTAAATTTGATGATTTACAGGTTGGAACTAAGGTTAATTTTTTAGATGTTACATTAATAGGGAAAGAAAATTAATATATTGGTACTACAATTCATTAAAAATTTGCTGATGGTAACCAATATTTATTTGGTAGTAGCTGTCACCCTCCGCATACCATTAAATCTTTACCTTATAGTGAAATGATTAGACTATCTAGACTATGCAATGATTCTGTAGATCTGGAGAGACAAATAAATCAACTTATTAATGTTTTTTATGCAGAGGTTATTCTATGGATTCCATTTTGGAATCCTTTGATAAATTTATGACCTCTGGGGAAAAACATTTTTTGCCAAGGAATAAATTTAAACAAAATAAAAAGGCATCAGTAGATGATATTTATTTTGTCACTACATATAATTTGGTAAGCCAAGAAATTTGGGATACAGTTAAATATTATTGGAAGTTTTTGCTGAAGGATAGAACATTGGGTAATTTGCTCCCCTCTAGTCCTTTGGTGGCATATAAAAGGGGACAAAATTTGGGGGATATGTTGATAAGAGCATATTTTAGGCATCCTGTTGAACAGTTAAATTTTCCAATAAGTAACTTTGGTACTTTTGCTTGTCTGTCTTGCAATATATGCCAATTTATCCAAATATCCTTCGACAGAATAAATAATAAAATGTTTACACCTAATAAACAATTTTCTTGTCACTCAGAAGGAGTTATTTATTGTCTTAAATGCCCTTGTAATCTATTTTATATTGTAGAGACTAAGAGGAAATTTAAACTTAGATTACAGGAACATATTTGTGATATTAAGAGGGGTGCCACAGATAATTCTGTGGCTTTACATTTTTTACAAACCCATAACCAGAATGTTGATTTGTTACAAGCTACTGTTTTAGAACAGATATTTATTAAAAACGAAATCATAGATTGTTAAAAATATGTTATTATATAAAGAATCTATTTTTATATTGAAATATAATACATTATCACCTTTTGGTTTAAATATGGAGATTAATTGGAAATATTTGATATAATAGGTTAGTTATTGTGTGTTATATTTATATTATATTTTTCTATCTGTGCTATGGGTTTTTATTTAACAGGGAGTGCAGTTTCTTTAATACTTAATTATTTAATTGATTTATTATTAACTAAGTTATTTACACTCTGTATATAAGGGAATGTATCTTTACCATGAATTGTGTGCTCATTGAAGGCTGTGGTGGCCGAGGCGCTAAGACATGTTTCAGTAATAAATTTTCCAACTGGAATCATTGTTGTTTTTCATCAATATTGTGTTTAACTCTGGTTATGAAAGTTATACTTGGAATGACTTAAAAGAGTTATGCTTGGGAATCAAACAAGTTTTATATGTGAGAGGGGAATACTATGAAGCATAATTATATATGTGTGAAATGATTATTGTTTTCCTTTTCTTTCCTGTCATCTGTCATACTTGACATTTTCTGCTCTTTTCCTTTTCATTTTTGGTTCATGCCTAAATATTAGATTGCATTTTGGTGACTAAGATTTGTGAGTGAACATGGCACAGATTTTCCTAGGAAAGAAGTTCACTTTACCTTTAAATTGGATAAAATAGCATCTGTTGGTGTTATGATTGATAATCTCTGCTGTTATTTGGGACTTAGTTAGTATAGTGATAGGATAAAGGGGAAAATAATGTATTAAAGGAAAGTGGAGAAAGTGTATTTCCCCACCATTCATGTATACCTTCCTAAATGCCTTAACATCCTGGTTTCTTGTCAAGAGGTGGGACAGTGTATGCAAGGTGAAGCTCAAGCTTCTTGGTACTATAAAGTGCAAAACTGTTATATTATTCTCTTAATATACGTCAGAATTTTTTAAAACTTTTTATTTAGACTTAAGTGATAATGGTGCTTGAGCATATCACTTATGAAAACACGGGGGTGAGATGGGATGCCTACATTTAAAGTCCAGATAATGATGTGATGCTTTGCTCTTAGAGATAGTTTCCCTTTTATTAGGGTGCTGATCGGTATGATTATGGTTGTAAGCAATGGATTTGAACTGGCTTGAATGATGTATGTTCAAAGATTGGATTGATTTTATGTGTGGGGAGGACAGGTGCATGGCTGCATCCATAAAAAAACATTATGTTTTTTCATTTGCTTTTCTCATGTTTTTTATGGACTTAAGCATTTCTCTGCATTTTTTCTTATTGCTTTTTGCTTGCACATGTTTGACTGTCTTTCAATGACTGACTGCTTAGCACTTCATCATGGCACGGCAATTGAAGAGTAACGTCCTTTTGAACTCATTGCAAATATGATGTGTTGCTGCACTGAGGAATGGTATATGCTTTGTTTTGGAGTTTGGTTGATAGTTTGGTAGTGGGAAAGCAAGGGGGGGAATGTGATGGGGAAGGAGGAGTGTGTTTGAGTTTCTCTACTTTTGTACATTGATGATTGATTTCCTTGATATCCTGGTTTCTTATAGAGGGATGAAACAGAGTATGTAAAAAGGAATTCAACTTTCTTGATATAAAAGAAAGGTCTGTAGAATTACTATTTTTAAAAGTATCTTGAAATACTTCTTGAACATTTAACTAAGCTTAAAATAGTGATAAATCAATCACGACAGTTTGAAAGAGAAAGTAAACTCTATTTCTTAAAGGCATATAAAAGTCTGAGACTGAAGACTGTTGCATTGTAAGTATTGCTTGGCATATACTAATATATACAAGTATAACAACAATTTCTTTAACAGAATTTATTGAAGTATTTAAACACATTAACATGAATACTCTACAAAGAACAATGTAGAAGTAGAAGAATTGACTCTATCAGTTGACATATATTAATAATCTTTATACAAAGATGTTAACTTTTCTAACACTTAATCACACAATCTTGATATTTATGTATTAGCACAAAACAAACTGTAAGCCTGCAAGGATATACAAGAAAGGAATTCAAAGGCAAAGTGAAATATATATGTATAAATATGTATACTAACTCCAGGATTGCACTACAGTGGGGAAAAAGGTATATTTCCTTATCCCCACTTCCCCACTGCACCATGCCTCGGTTAACTTATTTACATGAAAGTGGATTTTTGCTTAAGTGTACTTTTGCTGAAGTGGGTTTCAGCTTTAGTTGTTCTAAAAAGTGTGTTTTCGAACAACAGAAGTAGACCCATATATATATATATATATATATATATATATATATATATATATATATATATATATACATATATATAGATCTACTTTCATTCACTGAAAACACATTTCACTGAATTTCCATTCACCCACACCAAATCACTGAAATCTCAAATCACTGAAAACTCATTTCACCGAATCACATTTCACTGAATGCAGATGCTGTTCGGCAAATAAAATATATACGCCCTTTTCTCCACTGTAGTATGATCCTGGAGTTAGTATATATATAGTTAGAGTAGGTGTGGAGGGCATAGCCCCCACCTAGTTTGCTTTTATATTTATGAATCTCATTTCACTGAAAGCTAACAATACAAAACCAAAAGTAGGTGGGGGGCTACACCCGCCCAACTATATATACTAACTCCAGGATCACACTACAGTGGGAAAAAGGGTATATATGTCTTATTTGCCCAACAGTACTTACATTGAGTGAAATGTGATTCAGTTAAATGAGTTTTCAGTGATTTGAGCTTTCAGCGATTTGGTATGGATCATTGTTTTCAGTGAATGAAAGTAGACCCATATATATATCTCAAAAAATTAAATGGTATTCTTAAACTGCCTGAAAAATATTCTTTACTATTCAAAAATTTATGGAGGTATCATATTAACATGCTTATTCTTTAAGGTAAAACAATGATAATAATAATAATAATAATAATAATCTTAACAGATTTTCATTTTTTTATTAATTCTCCTATTAATTTAACTCTACTCTCACTAAATATTAACGGACTAAACAATCCAAGAAAATGATCAAATCTAATCTAGTTTTTAAATATAAATAAGGCACAAGTTATATTTCTTCAAGAAACTCATATTAAACATGCAGACGAAAACATCTGTAATCCTACAAATTATGTACTATTAAATCAACCTTCTTTCAAAATAAAAAGAAGAGGTGTTATTATACTATGGAAAAATTATCTCCTCAAATATTATATAAATATGAATATAAATGTTTATTAATATCTCTTATAAAAATAAAATATAACAGAATATGAACTCTAGGTAATTTGTATTGGTTTCCTGGAATGAGTTTAAATTTAGACAGAAAACATCTAGATATTATTCTTGACAATGCCAAAAATAACTTAATAGGAGACTTTAAAGTTATATTTAACAACACAGAAACTGGTGAGAAAAGAAAATTATTACTGACTCCCACAGCTCAAGCTTTCAAAAACTGGATAGAAATTTTAAACTTAAAGAATACATTCTCCTTAAAAGACAATGAATCATTAAATTTTACTCATTATTCATTTAACAATGGTGCATAAACTAAAATTGATAAGATTCAAATCTCACAAGATATAACAACAAACCTATCAGGTGTTAATATTATACTCTGTACACTATCTTGGTATAAATACTAGTTAATAGAATAAGAGTCTGAACTAACGAGATTACAAAATGAATGACATAAAGCTGAAGCAAACTGTAAAATTAATTACAAATCTATAATAGTTACAATTAAAAATTTAAACAAAACATATTTTGAAATTCTTTCACGCAAAATGACTTTAGCAGTAGAAAAATTAAAAGTGACCTCATTTGTCATGTCAAATTTATCTAGAAGGCTTAAGATTCAATCTAAAACTAAAATAGTTAATGAGATAAAATAATATAGATAAAACATATACTGAAATTGGAGATGTTTTATACACTTTCAGAATATATTATACTTCTTTAAATCAGGAATTGGAACATATGGAATCAAATATAGATCAATGTATAGACCTCTCACATCTAGAAATGATTACACCTGAAACAGAAAAGAATTTGTTTAAACAGATTATTTACAAATAACTCAATAATAAAGTTCGACAATGCAAGCCTAATAAAGCTCTAAGTATGGATGGAATAACATCTGAAATATATAAGCTATTTCCACCATCTATTATAACATGTTTATATAAACCTCTCTTAAAAATTGAAAACAAAGAAATTATTCCTCCATCTTGAAAATATTCTTTAATTACGCCAGTATTAAAGTACAGCAAAAATTTCCAATTATGCTCTTCTTACAGACCTATCTTGCTCTTAAATGATTATAAAATTTTATGTCAGTCTTTAAGGATAGACTAAAATAAGACTTATCACAAATAATTACTCGAGATCAAATTGGTTTTATAGAAAAGAGGCAAAGATGTCACTAGAAGAGCTTTAACTCTTATAGACATCCTTAATAACAGAAAAAGAAGCTATATTTGTGAGTTTAGATATTGAGATGGCCTTTGACTCTTTAAATTGGAATTGTTTAATTAAAGCACTAGACATATTTAATTTTCCTACACAATTTATACCTCTCTTTAAAAAAATGTATATAGCAGTAATAAAGGTTATGTCAAATTAGGTCCTTTTACTTCTGAATTTATCTCATTGACTAGGGGCACTAAACAGGGTTGTCTCTTATCTCATGTATTGTTTGCCTTGGCTATAGAGTTGTTAACAGTCTCTATTTGAAACAACTCTAGAATAAAAGGTATAGCAACCCTAAATAACAACTCCAAGAATAATGTTGTTTGCTGATAATGTTCTATAAACTCTTTCAAATTCAGAAACAACATTAAAGGGAATAAAACTCACAATTAATACATTTTAAGCATACTCAAAATTAAATTATAATTACTCAAAGTCATGATACTTACTTTAAAATTAAAATTAAATATCACAATTGCATAATAATAATAATAATAATAATAATAATAATAATAATAATAATAATAATAATAATATCATTGGTGAACATCTCTTTTGAAGAAATACTACAATAAATAACAAGTTATTTTTCTAAAAATATTATATATAATACAAGTTTTAGCTCTTCCTCCAGACAAAAAGCAAATAAAAAAATGAACAAATAATGTTGAAATTCCTTTGGGTTACTAAAAAATTTAAGAATAGCTTTTCATCAGTATATTAAAGCAAGGCACTCAGGATGTATCAATTTTTTACATTTAAATACCAATGTAAAGTCAGTAGTTTTTAAAACTAAATTGGATAGATGCTAATTATAACTCAGATCAGAAGACTTTACAAATGTCTATCTTTCATGCAAAAAATAAAAGTTGATAAAACAAATTCTAATGAAAGTGGTCTTTTTGGTATTATAGATGCAATTATTATCAGTATATCATCTCTTTTCCCACTGAATCAAACTGTATTCATTCATTTTTAAATATTCAAAAACACAATTATAGGTAACATACATCTGAAGATGTGTTTTGAGCTGATTATTCTTATAAAAATAACAAGAGTTTGTTTTTAATTAATACTACTAGAATTAATGATGGAAATGTAAAAAACTCTTCTGTTAGCAACAATGCTTTTTATTCATTTAGGAATTAAAGAAACACAGATATCTTATAAATATAAATATGTAATTTATATTCTCAAGATTAGCTCTATTGACATAATGTTATACTGTATACTTACCAGAAATGACTCATAGTATTGCAATCCCCATACAAAAATATGTTACTTTTAATTTATATATCAAAGTACATATAATGAATATAAAACAGAAGATATAATTTCCAGGGTTCATATTCCGTTATCGAAAGATAACGTAATTGATCAATCAAAACTTCAAAATGGCAGCATTTCAAGGCTTGTATTGTGGGGGGCTGCAGTCCCCTGCTAAATATATATTCCATCTCTGAGATCGCACTACAGTGAGGAAAGGGAAAATATTCCAATCCTCACTGTACTGCGATCCCACAATGCGATCTTCAAAATGCTGCTATTTTGAAGTTTTGATCGTTCGATTACGTTATCTTTTGATAATGTAATAGGAACCCTAATTTCCAAACTATAAAAACTTCTTATGCCTTATTATCTTAATAATAATGATAACTTTTGAAAAAATATTACCATAGGACATAATACAAATTTAACTACTGAATGAAAAAAAAAACAGTTATTGAGCTCTGATGAAGTTGAATGAATAAACGATGAACAAAACCATTTAACTAACACTACCATGTTCTTGAGTGGTTCTTACTGATATTGCCATTTTATACATTTGGATTGCTGTATTCTTACACGGTTGTTTTTTTCTTCCTGTTTGTTTATTATTGAACTCAATAAAATATACCTTGTGGTCACAATGTTGAAGTATTTTCACTTGAAATTTTTTATATAAGTCTTTCCTTTCTCCTAATGGAATAGCCAAGTTTAATAGTAACAAGGGCATATGATGTTGATGATGTTTGAAACCTTGTAAGGCAAATTGGTCATATATATTTTGAATGTTCACAAATAAAACCTTTTTGGATGAAAGTAGAAGACTTTATAAAAGCACTATGCTTTGACACATTATCTTTGACATATATTTAATATAACAGAAACTTATAAATTTGTCAATGAAAACCAATATCTGCTTTGGACTATTATGGCTTTGGCAAGAAAAACATAACTAAGAAGTGAAAAACTAATCATTGCCTCAGTCTGAAGAATGTTTTTCATTGTGAAAAGAAGCAGTCTTCAAAGAGACTGGAATATAGGAAAGCAGAACATATTATAGGACTATTCAGAAGAATCCTTGGATTAAAGTTGTATCACTTATTGATTTTTATAAAAACAATATTCGTAGGTCATCTGCTCTTATGGGCCATTTTAAGCTTAGACAATTTTTCCCCAAAGCTAAGAATTAAGCCCTGCACTTGTGTTTATGAGGTAAACACCTTAACCATTATGCTGACTCCTAACTCAACATTGTTACACCATAATTGTATAACTAGTTAATTTATTTATTAACTTTATATTCAGATTTATATTAAATAAGAATTCAAGTAACTGCATTTATTGTATATAGCTTTAAAATGTATTATTTAATTTTAAAAATGTTTCAAATTTTATGAAGAACTGGCACAGTACTGTAGAGGTTAGCATTATTACCTCACAGCTAAAGTTTCTCTGGTTTGATTCTCATCAGGGGTGTCTTCTGTGCAGAGTCTGCATGTCCTCCTTGTATTCACAGGGGTTTCCTCTGGCAGTGGTTTCCTCCCATATTCCAAAGACATGGGTCTGAATTGTTTCTCTCCAGGTCTCCACTGAAAATGGTTTCAGTCCCAGTCAGACTTTCCCGGTAAAGAAATATTAAATAAATAAATGTATGTATCAGTGTAACACATCACAGAGATTTAATAAAATAAAAACATTATTAAAAAAAATAACTGATTCCATTAACTTTAATTATTACATATCATGTTACTGAAATGTAATCTAAATGTAAAAGTAGGTTAGAATATTGGATCTCTGTGATAGTAAATACAAATGCATACATACAAATATTTCAGGCACAGGCAATAATGCTCTTCTAGCCTGCCAATAAATCAAAACAGTTATTCTCATAATAAGTGTCCAGATTGTTCTTAAAAATTTCTAAACTAGTGCTTGATTAAATGTAATTTGGCAGTCTGTTCCATGCATCAGCTGCTCTCTCAGAGAACCAGTTAGTATGCTTCTCATTCATATAGAATCTTCTACATAGGTTGTCTGATAATTCTCTACTCCAAACATTCCCAGAGATAGATTACTATAAATGCCCTATATACTTAAATAAGATCTCCTCTTAGATATCTGTAAGAGACACTTTAAAAGTTCAAATATTTAGTCTTTCATAATAACTTAAACTTTTACATCCATGGATGTCCTTAGTATATTTCTATTGTATTCTTCCCAGTTTACTCATACTTCTTTTCTTATCAGGTTTCCAAAGTGTTATTATATACTCAAGTTTGGATCTAATTTAACTAACAAATAATGATTTCATTATTTACGATTTCCTAGACTTCATATTTCCTTTTATATAACCTATAGTTCTATAACTACCATTAACTAATTGGTTGCTAAGCCTGGAAAAAGTCAGTGCTAGATCTACCCATATACCTAGGTCCATGAATGAATCTACATTTTCAATCACTGTGCACTCTATTAAATATTCACCATGCAGGTTATGTCTCCCAAATCTCATATGCTTAGTTTTTGATGTATTTATCAGTATATTATTCTCTTGTGCCCAAATGGTCAATTTAGTCAAGTGTTTTTGCAGACATGCCATATCTGTAACACATGTAATCACTTTCCCAATTTTCAAGTAATTTCCATAAACGATGTAGAACACCTCAGATGAAAAACATATATTTGAAAGATAAAATATAAACAAGTATGGGCCCAGGACAGATCCATGTTGGGCACCCTGACTATAACCTTGAATTTCCCTTGGCCAATTGCTCTGTGATACTTCTCATAGGTTCATAGGTTCATAGGTTCATAGGTTCATACTAGGCTATCTGCCCTAGGGCATTTATAAGCCTAGCCAGAGTATGTTTGGCTTTCGCCACCCATTTTAAATTAATTTTGCTATGCCCTTTTTCGAGGTTAGTATACTGTGCCTCTGTCTAACAGTGACACAGAAGTGATACCCGGGGTAAACCTATGATCTCCCATCCACTCATCAAGATTCCTCTTGAAGAGAGTCAATGAGGACTCTGCCTAACCTGGACTGGGATTTTATTCCATAGTGAAGGGAGCCTCTGGGTTATGAATCTGTCCCTCCAGCATGTCCTATTTATTTCAGTGCTGAGGTTCAAGTCTCTCGGCGTGTAGCTCGATGGGATTTGGATTTTTGAGGTGCAGCATGTCCCTTAATTCGGGTTGGACATGGCCTTATACGTCAGGCACAGGTCACCTCTGAGCAGGCGGTATGCCACTGAGTAGAGCTGGAGTTTCTTTAACGGGTAGCATATGGCATCTGTTTGAGCCCTTTGATCCTCTTGGTGAGGTACTTTTGGGGTCTTTCCAGTTGCTGCAGGTGTTTGGTAAGGTACATCCCAAAAGGGGCATTGTACTCGATTATGGGCCTGATGAGGGATGAGTAAAGAGGCACGATGACCTCTTCTAATCTAGATGTGAATCCCTTCATGATTAGGTGGGCTATATAAAATGTTTTTCTAACCACTTTGGCCACGTGGTTGTCAAATGAGAGATTGCTATCAACTTGGGTCCCCAGGTCCCTAATGACTTCTTCTGTACTTAATGGATTACCACCTATGTGGTAATTTGTGGGCACTTTGTTTTTGCCAAAGGGGATGACTATTCACTTTTTGGCATTTAGCTTGAGACCATGACTCTGGCACCAGTTGTCTGTTTCTATGAGGCCCTTTTGGAGGATGCTTGTGTCGGCTGAAGAGTCGATTATGGCGCCCAGTTTGCAGTCATCTGTGAACTTGGTCAGCCACAGTCCTTCCGTGTTGGCCTGTACCTCCGAAAAATATATACCAAACAAGAGAGGTCCCAGGACTGAGCCTTGTGGGATGCCACTTGTAACTGGTTTGGAGTCTGACATGGCTCCAGCAATTCTAACCATGTGGGTTCTGTCCTTGAGCCAGTTTGCAACCCATCTAGTGACATAGGGGTTTATATTTAAGCTGGTGAGCTTATCTATAATGCCTGAGTGGGGTATTGTATCGAAGGCTTTTGCGAGGTCCAGATAGGCTGTGTGGACCACCTTCCCTTCGTCAATGGCCTTGGTGACTGTTTCAAAAGAAGTCGACCAGGTTTAAGAGGCAGGATCTGCCCTTAACAAAGCCAAACTGGGTAGGATCCAGTGTCTTTAGGTCCCCAATATCTTTATTTATGAGGTCCATGATGATCCTTTCCATAGCTTTGCAGACCAAGCTAGTCAGGCTTATGGGGCGATAGTTTCCAGGGTCTGTTGAGGCACCACCTTTGTGGAGAGGGACCACTGTTGCTGTACGCCACTCTTTGGGTACATATCCTGTAGTAAGGCTGAGATTGAACAGTAGTTTTATGTTTGGGTTTAGCTCTTCTTGGAGTTCAAGTAGGATGCAGCCTGGGACACCGTCTGGTCCCATTGATGCTGTGTTTTTTGCTTTGGAGAGGGCAGCTCTCACCTGAGCATCTGAGATGTCAGGGGGGCAGCACTCTGCTGGGAGAAATATTTGCCCTTTTGGTGGGGGGGGGAGTTTCCGCTGAACCTGTCAGCTAGGATGTTGGCAATGTCTGTGGGATCAGTGTATTTTTTGTCATTTTGGACTAATTCTGAGCATATCTGGGAATTCCCACCCAGGTTCCTAACATAACTAAAGAAAGCCTTGTGATTATCTTTAGTGTCCTGTGCAATTTTTCTCGAAGCTGGCCTTTGGCGATTTTATGAGTGCCCTTAGTTTTTGCTAATACTGATCAGAGATGCCTTCCCTTTTGGGATTTTGCTCTATCATGTAGTAGCTTCCTCCTATTGTATAGTTTGTTTATGGCTGGGGTCCACCAGACAGGTCGTCTGCCTTTGGAGGATTGGGTCTTGGTTTTATTTGGGATTGCATGATCCATGCATTCCTGAAGGTGTTCATAGAATGCATTTATAAAGGATTCTGCGGTCTGGGCGTATTTTCCACAGGCCGGGGCTTTGAAGGATTCCACCTCGGTTTTGAGGAGTGTGAAATTTGCTTTAGAAGTTTTTCACTGTGGTTTTCTGGGCAGGGGTGGGGTCGGGATGTGAATATCCAATGAGATCAGTTTATGGTCTGATTTTACCAGTGAGGATACACTTCTGGTCTGGAGCATAGAGTCCCCATGTTGGTGATGATCAGGTCCAGTATGTTTTCCCCTCTTGTGGGAGTGGTAACAAGTTGTTCCATAGCATTTGAGTTTATGAATTCTAGGAACCTTTGGGCAAGGGTTTTGGAGCTAGAGTAATGCTCCCAATCTATGTTTGGGTAGTTGAAGTCGCCCAGTATAATGGTGTTTGGAGAGACCTTCATATTTTCCAGTGTTTTCAGGAAGTCCGAGTGGGGTTCCTGGGTTTGGGAGGGTGGTCTGTAGCAGGCTATAAACTGGAAGGCAGTTTTACCCACTGTTAGTTGCACATGGATAGTCTCTGATGCTTCGTGCTTTTCCACCAACCTGGAGGTGTGGGTATCTTTGATGAATATCGATACTCCCCCTCCTTTTGTGGTTCGGTCCAAGTTTTGGGGCCGAAAAGCATGGTATGAGGTATAACCTGGTAGTGCTGGGGTGCTCTCGGGAGTCCTAAACCAGGTTTCTGTTACTGCACAGATATCGATGTTCTCCATTCTAAGGAGAGTTTCGAGTGTGTGCATCTTGAGGTTTAGACTTCTAGCATTGAGTAGCATTACTCTTAGTGTCTTATCCCTTGTGATACCTATGGAGGTGGGTTTGTCTTTTGAGCCTTGCCTAAAAAAGGCACTATGGGGGTAGCAAGAGCCTTTGCCAATATCCAAAAGCCCAGGGGTGACAGGTGCAAGCCGTCCCTAGCAAAGCATCGTGGCTTGTCGTGCATATCATCCCAAGCTGACAGGCATTGGATCCCCTTTGAATGACACCAATACTTAAGCCAATTGTTGAAACTGATCATCTTGTCTTCATATTGTGGCATCATTCTTGGTGAGGGTAAGATGCTACTCAAAGTCAGGGTCATACCGGCCTGGGCTACATGCCCAGAGAGCTCCTCTATGTCTCTTTTCATGTAGTCCAGGGAGGTCGTCTCAGGTCATTCACACCAGCATGGACAATGACTGAGTCATATTTGTACTTGCCTTGGAGTGACCTGAGTGCTTGTGTTATGTGGCGGATCCTAGCACCCGATAGGCAGCTCACCGTGACCTTCTCCTTGTTCAGCCTGGTGGCGGGACGTCAGTGTGCCTGATGATAGAGTCACCTATTACAAGTGTATCAGGTGTGTTGTTTAGCCTTAAGGGCTGTGACTGTTCGCACACTGGCTTTGTGAGCTGTGTGTTGCATGTGTTTTGTTTTGGGGTAGCGGTTGCTTGGGTGTCTGCTTTGGAGGTCTTTGCTGCTTAGGCAGATTTTTATTTAGAGCCTCCAAGTATGTTTTTGTGTGTTTATGTGTTTGGTTTGCTGTCGTGGTAGGTCTATGTGAGACTGGAATTGTAGTGAGTGTGGTTTCCTTCTCCTCCTGACTGGTTACGCCAGTACTGAGTTGAGAGAGCTTAGCCTCCAGTTTGGCTATATGGTTGCATCTCTCACATGTGTTGGAATTTGTTGGGAGGAGGAGAGGGTTGTCTGTGTACATTAGGCAGTTGTAACATTGCCTCAAGATATTGCCTCATATATTATCTGTAAGCCATGCAGCTATCCATCTTTCAAGAGTACATCAATAACTAGTTATTTTAGTTTACTGATCATAGTTTTGTGCATGACCATATCAAATATTGAAGCTAAATCTATATCAATTGCATCATCACACAATTTGTATTTATAACTGTTATTATCATGTTATAGAACATCAGGATACAGGTGGTAATAGACATATTTTCAACATATGTATGATCTATAGTTTCAAATCCCAACCTTTCTAATTGTGACAATAATTTATCCAATATAACTTGCTCCATTATTTTTCTACAAGAAAGTAAACTTATGGGTCTGTATCAGTTGCATCATAACACAAATTTGTATTCATAGCTGTTATTATAGTGTTGTAGAACATCAGGATACAGGTGGTAAAAGACATATTTTCAACATATATATGATCTATAGTTTCAAATCCCAACCTTTCCAGTTCTGTCAGTAATTTATCCAATATAACCCATTATTTTTCCCATACAAGAAAGTAAGCAAATGGGTCTGTATGATTCTGGGTACGTCTCATTTCCTTTTCCCTTAAATATAGGTTTACCAAGTGCATGTCCCTAATCTTGCGGCATCTCCCCATATTTATATGACCAAGTGAATAACAGATATAGATGGTACTAAAAGTTCATTCTGAAGTGTTCTCAGGTCATTACTAATAATTCCATCTCCTCCATGTGCTTTGTTGGGTCCAGTTTGCATAGAACAATTATATATATATATATATATATATATATATATATATATATATATATATATATATATAAGATTTTTTGATCTTACCTCACGCTATGTTTAATTTGTCTGTCTAGCTTGTTTATTTCAGTTTTCAAAGTTGCAGTTTGACCTCTTTTCCATTTCTTATATTTTTTGTCTCTCATCTTAATCATGTATCTTGTTCTTATGGAAATATACTTCTGATGTTAAATGTTTTTTTTTTTTATTTTTGCTTTAATTTGTCTTTCAAAAGTTGCTGCCACATTCCTTCTGCAGTTTTTCTACTGAATGCATCACTCTAATTAATTTTACAGAGTGATTGTTTTGCCTCCATACAATCTGGTATTAATCTTCTCTATATTTTTTTAAATGTCAGTTTGGCAGAATTATCTAGCAACAATTTAATCTTTTTAAGCTCATGATCACTGCATATCTATGCACCTCCACAATTGTTATATGTTCCAGGGTTGACTTTATTGTCACAGTTACAGAATTTACAGTATTGGTGTCATTATTAAACATGTAATAGTCACAGGTCTCATAATCTTTAATCCCTATCATAACACCTCCACCTGATTTTTTTATTAGAATGTCTGTTACAGTAAAAACATTTAAACACTGACAGAACTAGTTTCCAGTCACTAATTTTTAACTATGTTTCACAAAACATAACAGCATCAATTTTGTGGGAACATAGCACATTTTCCAATAAAACACATTATTACTAATGCTCTTAGCATTAACAACAATTAGAGATGTATCACATGTTGCTATCTGTGAACTGTTAAATTTCTGACCTTGCAAAATTCCTGTCTGATGAATATTGCAAAATACGTGCTGTAAAAATTTTCTTCCCTGATCTTGACAAATACACACCATCCTGTAAAAACACAAGTGTGCCGAAAATTAGTTGTTATGTTCTACACGTTTTCATTTTTTTTTAAATGGGCCATTTTTTCATGTAGGTATTTATCCCAAATATCTTTTTATTCTCAGTGACCTGACTCTCCTTTCTATATGTGATTTGTGAAAAATACATCCTAACACATGTACAAGCCATGCTATCTAAGAGGGCTGTAAGTTCCCAACTAACAGTCACAGAATCCTTGTGGATGAGATAATCTGTACCAACATAAGTAAAAACGGTTCCATACTTCCTTACATTAACACATTCTAAGTCCTGTCTCACATCATCTATTTTAGTTCCTGACAAGCATATCACTATTTGATGTTCATTATTTTCTCTGCAAATGTAAGTATCAGTTCCTCTAATTATTGAATCTCCAATTACAAGAATCTTTTCTGATCAGATGTGAAGAAATCTCCTACTTCTAATTCAGTAATATTTGTTCACTCATTTGTTACAAATGAATGATCTTCATCACCATTAGTCTTACTAATACCACAGTTTTCATGGCTTTTTAGATATGGAGGCATTCTCATCCAGCTGGCTTTGTGCATCCAAAGCTTGAGCCATGTTGTCAACATCTGTCTTTCTCTTCTTTGTTTCTCAGACTTGTTGTGTCTTTCGGCTTTTCCCGTTTAGGGGTCGCCACAGCGGAACTCCGGTCCGCTAATGATTGGCAGTAGATTTTATGTGCCGAGTTGCCAGCTCTGATGCACAGCCTTCAATGAAGGTATGCCCATTCATGCATGTCTCCACACAGAAGATGCTCTAGCTGAGAATCGAACAGGGCAACATCTTACTGTGTGGTGATAATGCTACTGCAGCACCATCACTGCAGTATAAATGTTCTTTAATCTTTCCATGTTCAGTTTAAATTTCTTCCTTTTCACCTGACCCTTGCCTAGTTTTTCTACATTCTGATTTGGAAAATGGTGTCTTGTTTCTGTACACTGAAGATTTTCTGGTAGAATAATGTTATCATTCTTTGTTCTCTGTATGTTATATAACAATGCAGTGTCCTTTTTAGTATGTATTCTATTTACTTTATAGACATTAATGAGTTTCCTTTCTCTTCCTTGTTATTTGATGTGAACTTCTTCCTTTTCTTTTACATGCTCTGAATCCTCATATAACTGAATACATGTATCTAGATTTCCAAAGTTGTCATCGGTATTATGGTAATGTTGCTATAAATGCTATATTGGACACTTCACCTTGTTATGGTTCAAAAGTGATCTTTAGACCAGTTCACTTACCAGGTTATCAAAATTAAGTAAATAGCTAAGCAAATCAAATAAGGTTCAGTCACCATTAATTACAACTGCAGGATTATTAAAACCTCTTAAAGCATGTGAAAGCTGATGAAAAAATATCAGTGTGACTGTTTGAGCATCAATAGTTTGATATGAATTATGCCTACCCAGCTCCCCATTGTCTAACTATCTTCAGATACTGGTAAATTAATAAAGCAGAATTATTCATATACTACAGCTACTATATATCCATTGTTAAACTGTCATAAAGAATGGATATGGCCTTGATAGCAGTACTAACTTTAGAATTACAGCAGCTAACCCAATATCAACATGCAAGTAATATATAGCCTAATTAACACAAGACCATAACAAGCATGCCTACAACAAGATGCTCATAGTCTGCAAGAAAAATTGTGATTATTGTTTTACTGATTATGCTGCCCCATACCATTTAGACTTATCAGAACATTTTCATTTTATTTACTCAAATAATTTTATTATTTTCCAACAATATAATATAGAGCTTTTATAAATCCAATGAGTAAATTTATAATAAACTATTTACGATATATACAATTGGTCTACAATAAGAAAACAAACTGTTGTGAAAAATTAGTTAGTTACACAATGTTAGAAAAGGACTTGTATACTCATCATTTACAGAGATAGCGATGTATCTGAATTGAGTCTCAGTGACAGAAAGTGCATTCACCCAAGAGTTATTAGTCCAGTTCTTAGGATATATTCTTAACTCCTTAGTTTTTATTTACAGTAGTGCAGTTTATTTCAGGAGAGTTAAAAAGTCTTCTATAGTTGGTATAGAGGAGGATTTCCACTTCCTTGTGATGCATTTCCTGGCTTTCATTTTAATGTCTGAGCAACACATAACATATAAACATTGGCACAGTAGAACAATTAGCTTTTATAAGGGTTCAAGCACTAGTGATGGCAATAATGATTAATGTCCCATTTCTTATGAACCCACTTATTATTTGCTTTTTGAAATATTATTTGATAGGCAGATGGCACTCTACTACACTGAGATGTGCACAGTCTTCCAAATAGTTTAAGATTTTTAAAACTCTGAACAAAATGTATAACCTCTAACAATATAATTTGGGGTATGATTCATTAACAACACTTAAAGTATCACTGATTTGCTGCTAGAACACATTTTCCAGCTTTATTTCTTTTATCAATATTACAAATTTACTGAGCTAAGAACTCAGCTTTCCATTAATAGGAATTCAACTTAATTAATGCATGTATGTATACAATTAAAATATTAATTTCCCATGATCATATTTCCCATGCTTATTTATGTCTATATTATTTTAAATAAGTATATGACTGTAACACCATACTTGTCTGTTGGCTCAGGTCTTAGATGAAAAGGTCTTGTGCACCTGTCCCCTTATGAGTTAACGATGTACAAGGGATTGAACGAATGAATGAATGAATGAATGAATGAAGGAATGAATGAATAACTAAGTATAAAAATAAATAAATAAATAAATAAATATTACTGCAGTCTAACCTATCACCAAGAAGAAAACTGTTGACTGGTCGGGATTAGACATGAATTTGCAAGGACTATTACAGGTATGCTCATAAACGAAGCAGCCCATTACATCAAATAACCTTATTAAATTAGCCTGTAACACTTTTTTCTAATTTGTTAATCATGTAAGCCCACATGACACAAGTGCCCATTTTTATGGGTGACCTGAAATCATTGTCTGGTTAACTGAACTGCTCAGAATCAGACAAAGGGCAAATGGACACTGAAAGAGTCAATCTCTGTCCTACTGAAAGTACCTTATTAACAGCTCAGATCCTAAATCCCCTGCACTATCTGCCTGACATGAGTATCACACATAATGTTCCACAAGGGGATGTCTGATCAACTGAAACTAATGAAGCTTTCAACCAGACAAGCAAGTAACTATTATCAGATTACCAATGGTGTAAAATAACAATAACAAAATTTATTATAAGATTTATGGTCCGTTTGTATGTGAGTGTGCATATATATAGATATATCTATTTATATATATATATATATATATATATATATATATATATATATATATATAGATAGATAGATAGATAGATATCTAGGTATATATGGGTCTACTCACTATATCAAAAGACCACATCATCGAATTTTAATTCATTGAGAACACTTCAATGAAACCTCAGTATATCAACAACTCAAATAATCAAGTCCTGTTTCATTGAACCTACTATCCAAATTGTACAGGAATGCTGCAGTTACAGCACCACCGCAACTGGCAGACATAATTTAACAAAAAACTATAGCTATGTCCACAGTTATGCAGGGGGGGCAAGCTCTCCTGCAGCCCCCATGTGGTGGGCTATGCTCATCACACCCCCTGTATATTTTATAGACCAACTTTGAGATCGCTCTACAGTGGGGTGAGGGTGAATGTCCCAATTCCTGCTGTACCGCGATCTCCATTCAAAATGCTAAACAGTAAAATTTTTCTTACATACTGTTTTCAACGCAGGAACTGCTCTTAATACTGCAGCACGAGCATCCATAACTGACTGCTATAGCAATGGTACTAAAACCTGTAAGTAAAGTTAAGTTTTTTTGAGTGATACCTATTTATTTTCACAATCCTTTCTGGGAACGTCTGCAAAAGTAGGTTCGATGAAACAGGACTCAATGATTTGTGTTGTCAGTATGGTGGGGTTTTGATGAACTGGTCTTGATGAATTAAAATTCAATGATGTGGTCTTTCGATATAGTGAAGTAAACCCCCCCCACACACACACACACACACATACATACATATATATATATATATATATATATATATATATGCATGTGCATGCGTGTGACAGAAAATATATATAGATATAAATATAAATACAGAATAATTTATAGTTTAACATGCAGGATAAAATAAATATTTTTTATTCTATGGGTAACAGATTGCATCACTAACCTGGCCTCAGTTCATCCAGTGACACTCAACAAAATGTGTCAAGGAAAATTTAGTGTGTGTGTGTGTGTGTGTGTGTGTGTGTGTGTGTGTGTGTGTGTGTGTGTGTGTGTGAGTGTGTTTTATAGATATTACGAGATAGACTTTATTTTATAGTTCTCAGGCTACTAGATCTGTTGTGTTACACTTATTTCACAGTTGCTTCATGAACTAGATATTAAGTAATTCAGTGCTATCTAGACCAAGTTTGAGTCTTGCCAAAAATAGATATTTCAAGGGGATAAAGATACATACAACATATAAACACAAAATAATTATCTCCTGAAAGCAGAAGCATAGATGAGGAACCAATACACCTGCACTTAGTTGCTAATTATCTCAGTAACTGTGGTGAAGGTATGTTAGAAAATGTCAGCCAATAGAAAGCCAAGTGACTTCCTTCTACTAAGCCTAAATATTAGAAGTATATCCAACAAAGTCCATGAACTCCATGCCACCATAGACTTGTACTCCCCAGATATAGTCATCCTGACAGAAACCTGGCTAAAACCTCACATTACCAGTGAGCAAATACTCCCTACTGGTTACGGCATACTAAGAGTAGACCGGCTAAACAAGAATGGAGGCGGTGTAGCTATAATATTTAAACAGCATCTAAACATCCAGATCTTAAAATCATCAGCTCCACAAATAGGCAATGAAGAAATAATATATACCAACCTCAAAATAAACCAAAACAAAACCATCAACATAACTGGATGCTACTTCCCACCTGGCCAAAACATCCCTCCACTAGAAAACCTCCTTAGCTGGTTTACCCACCATCTCTCCCAAGAAACTATAATTTTAGGTAATTTTAATATTGACTGGCAATCCTGTTCTGGCAACTATCCACCCCATCATATAAACCTTCATGGCTTCACCCAACTAGTCCAGTCGCCAAACAGGATAAATAAAAACTCCAGCAAGCACACTACCCTGCACTGGATACTAGTCAGTAAGAGCCCCCAGTCATATATAACAGGCTGCTTATCAGATAGCCTCAGTGATCACTCCCCAACATTCCTACTCAAAAAATACTTATACCAAGCTAAATCTGTCATCTACCATCAAATACATAAAAAACTAAACTTTAACCCACTCACATTCATATCATCCCTCAAAGAATATAACTGGCATCCTCTAAAGTACCTCAGTCTTGATGATGCAGTTGAATTTTTTAATACTACCTTCCTGAGCATCTTTAATTACCATGCCCCCATAAGACTTTCCAGAACCAAAGCACAACCCTCCCCATGGCTACAGAAAACCATTAAGTCAGAAATGAATAACAGGGATAAAGCCTGGGAGCATTGGCGCAAAACCAAAACCCCCTCAACTAGACGGAAATTCCTAGAACTACGCAATAGAGTCAAAAAGCTAATAAAGCAGGACAAATCCAATACTACCACTCTGCCCTAGACTCCTCCCAACACAGCCCCAAACAATTCTGGTCCTCCATAAACTCCATCCTCCACCCAGGTAAAGTCAGTACCCCTCCTCCTAACATCCCACACTTCTCCGAAAATATTGCTATCTCATTCAACACACACTTCACACAAACCATACTATCACTGGCTAACCAACACAACCCCCCCCTCCAACCCACACCTTCAACTAGTAATCTCCCCACTGTCTTCTCTTTTTCTCCTGTACCTACCTCCAACATAAAAAAAACTCTTAACTAAACTTAAGCCCACCAAATTAGCAGCAGACAACCTCCCAAGTGAATACCTACAAATTGCAGCTGATGCTCTGGCCTACCCAGTATCCATCTTGATTAACCGATCTCTGTCAGAAAGTTACGTTCCCACACTGTGGAAAGTATCACATATAATTCCCCTCCACAAAGGCAGACCCTCCACAGAACTAACCAATTACTGCTCCATAGCTATTCTCTCTCCACTTTCCAAAATACTAGAGAGATGCATACACTCTCAGGTCTCAGACTACCTCCTTACTAAAAACCTCTTTTCCAATACTCAGCATGGTTTCTGACCAAACCATAGCACCACCACTGCCTTTCTCTCCTTTACTAACACTATCCTTCAGCATAAAAACAATAGCTATCTCTCCTCTGCTACTTTCCTAGACCTGTCTAAAGCATTTGACATGGTCCCACACAAACAACTCATCTCTGTCCTCAATAACCTATCCTTCTCTCAGTCAGTCACCAACTGGTTTCAGAGTTACCTGTCAGAATGACATATCTCCCCAACTACCTGTCTCCATAGGGGTTCCCCAAGGATCCATCCTTGGACCCCTACTCTTCTCTCTTTTCACCAATAATCTAGCCTCTGCCACCAAACATGGTACACTCATAAAATACGCAGATGAGTCAACCATCATCTGCTCAGCCCAGTCCCTACCCAAACTGCAAAAAGTCACACAGGAAGCCTTTTCCTCTGTTGAAACTTGGCTATCCGATGCCAAATTAATACTCAACCCAAACAAAACTAAACTACTCATCTTCCAACCCACCAAACATACTCAAAACAACTCTCACTTTAACATCACAGCAAAAGACAACACCACTATATACCCAACTGAACACACCAAATTGCTAGGAGTGGAAATAGACAATAAACTAAAATTTGACATTCACATATCCATGTCCATAAAAAAGTCCACAAAAAACTAGGAGCGTTATACAGAAATAAGCAACTTTTCACCAAAGCAGCAAAGATTTCAATAGCAAATTCCCACCTTAGCTCCACCCTACTTTATGCCTCTCCAATATATACCAACCTAAGGCAATGTGATCTAAACAAGCTAGAGACCTGCTACAACAAAATTGCCAAATTCGCCACAGGGACATCCTACCGTAGTCACCACTGTCTCTCACTTGCTGAACTGGGCTGGCTTGAACTCCTTCACCTCCTTCAATGGTATCAACTCTCACTCACCCACAAACTAGTAAACCATCCACTAAATGTCCCATCCCTCCAGAATTTACTCCAACCCTATCGCACCACCAGACCACTAAGATCCAGCAACAAAAATCACTTGCAGATCACTAAAGCCAATAACTCTGCTGGTGAAGCACTATTCTATTGTGCCATAGCCAAATTATGGAACTCCCTCCCACCCACAATTACCTCCATACCATCATGCACCCACTTCAAAACTTTACTAAAAGCGCACCTAAAACATGCTGGCTATGCCCTTGCAACTCCCACTCTAATATCACCCACTCCATCCAACCACTACCATTCTTTCCACCCCACTAACTACCTTGATTATAGCAAGCTCAGATGCTCATAAGCCTAGTACTTGTTATACAGCAGGAACTTCTTATTGTAACATTTGTTGATGTCTGTTATGTACTTTGCAGATAAAGATTCTAGTTGTCTACTGATGTACTATGTTCTTCATCTGTAAATATGTTTGTAATTAATTGCTATGTTAATCAAATTGTTAATCGCTATGTAATCCAATGTAATTACTGTCTGTTTATTTTAACTGTGGAACTTTTCTCCCCGGGCCTCTGCTGAAAATGGACCTACATCCAGTCGGACACTCCCAGTCAACAAATGTAAATAAATAAATAAATAAATAAATAAATAAATAAATAAATAAATAAATAAATAAATAAATAAAATCACGTAACAAAACCGAGATTACTACAGCAGGCCACTACCAGCATAATAAATGCTGCTGTAAGTAAAACCTCAGCCTGAATTACTTAAATTATTCCTTTTTGAATCTATTCATATTATTAGACACCCTGAGAAGATATCTTGACAAAAATAACACTTGCTTATTTGTATTCATGTAATTTGTTGCAATACTAATAGCACCATGTTGCTAAGTATTTACCAGGTTTACAAAGTCAGATAACGCTCCACAAGCATTTATTTGTTTTATTTATTTTACATTTATTTACCAGTAAAGTCCAACTAGGCAGAAATTGCCTGTTTTCAGCGTAGGTCCAGCTTTTCTGCTTCACATAGTACAACACATTACAATCATTTTCAAGAACATTCAATACAGAAAGACATGCAACATAATCACAGTACAATCTATATTCATAAATTCTGTACAAAAAATATACAACATAGTCCTTTTGAAAAACATTAAACAATGCAAAGAAAGTAATATACCCGTGGTTAATGTGAGAAAGTGATACACTTTAAAGTATCATGCATGTTGGTACAGTAGAACATTTTCATTTAATGCACTATTCGCAATTGGTAATGAGAACAAAATAGGTACTTATTAGGTTAGTCTGAGTCTTGACAGTTGCATATCCAGGAAGTGGATAGATAGGGCTTCAGCTAACCTTTGAAGTTAATTTCTTTATTTTGCATTCTAATTTCATTGGGAAGGGAGTTCCAGACTTTGGTAACTGCGGTTGAGCATAGGGAGTCGCCAGACACATATTTGCTTTTAGATATTTCTACTAGCATTTTGTTTGTGTATCTTAGTTGGCAGTTGCTGTTATACAGATTGAGTAGGCCTGTTAGAGCTGGTACTTTATTGGGGTGGTAGACTATTTGGTGTGCCATGGTAAGTTGGTTAAGTTTAATAAGTTAGGTAATTCTAACCAGACTAGTTGTTTAAGGGCTTGATGGTGATGGGATCAGTAGGAGTTGTTAGCAAATTTTGCTATTTTGTTACAGCAAGTGGTTAATTGGTTTAATTCACCTTTGTTTAGGTTGGTTAGAACAGGGGATGACTATAATAATGTGGAGAGTAGGTGAGTTCTAGCTATGATAGATTTACTGTCAGTGGTCAGGTAGTTTTTTGCATCAATAAAGGGTGCTGAGTTTTTTATGAACTGTAGTTATGGTCTGGGCTATATGTTTATTAAATTTCAGATTTTTGTCGATGATTGTTCCTAGTAGTTTGCTTTGTAGAAATGGGATGATGAGGGTGTTGTCCTTTGAATATATTTTAAAAGGGGGGGTGGGGGTCAGTAGCCTTGGAGGGATAGAACAGCATGAGTTGTTTTTTTTTTTTTTAGGATTTAGAATAACCTGGGAGTTTGACAGCTAAGTTTCTATGGTAGAGAAGGATTCCTGGGGTTTTCTTGAAGAATTTGAAGAGGGAGCTAACTGAGTGTGGCATTGTCAGCATATTGTACCAATTTTGGTTGATGTGTGGCTGTGTGTAGGTTGCTTGTGAAATGGTGAAAAGCAGGGGTCCAAGTATAGATCCCTGTGCTACTCCTAGGGTAACTGGGAGGAGGAGAGATAGAGAGTCCATCCATTTAACAGCCTGCTGGTGGTTGGAAAGATAGTCTTTAAACCAGAGCTGGGTGGAGTTATCAAGGTTGAGTTGAGAAACAACAGCTAGAAGTTTGCTGTTAGAGACTGTATCAAATGATTTTGACAAGTTTAGCAAGATATTTGAGACTAGATTGCCTAGGTTCTGTTGCTGATTGACAATAACTGATGAGGGCAGTTATAGTGCTGCGGCATCATCAAAACCCATGTTGTGTTTTGGCAAGAGGTTGGTGGTTAAGAGGTAGCTGGGAGTGTATACATTTTTCCAATATTGTTGACAATAAGGAGAGTATGACTATTGGTCAGTAGTTGGATAATTCAGTTGAGGTACCACCTTTATGTAACGAAATTATGTGAGAGATTTTTCAGGTGAAAGGTGCTGATTGCTCAGTTATGGATGTGTTAATTAAAATGGAAACAGGGTATGCAATGGCTTTGGTGATGATCTGGAGGTATTCAGCTGGGAGTTTGTCTGCTGTGAGGTTAGTAGGTTTTAATCTGAAGAGGAATTTATATAGATGAGACTGGTTTGAGTGAAAAGAGATTCTGGTTGTTTGGGGGATTATGTGGATCTGGGAGATTAGTGGGGGAAGAGGAAGTAATAAATTTAAGAAATGAGTTGGAGAAGTAGTCATTGAATTGAGTTGTTATGTTGATGATGGTATTGCTTGTGTTTGGGGGTGGCGTACTAGTTTTACCTGACTGTAGAATTTTGTTAATAGCTGCAAGAATTTGATTGGGTTTGAGTTGTGTTTAGTTTGGATGTCAGAGCAGTGGGTTTTTTATCATTCCTTATTTGTCATTTTGCTTTATTTCTTAGTCCCAGAAATAACTGTGTATTCCAGTTAGTTTTATTATTACGCCAGGTGTCCCAGGCCTTATCTCTTTCTTTTAGAAGTAGATGAGTGATTTTGATGAGCCCGGGGGCATAGTTGGATTTGTTTCTAATAGTTCTCGGAAGTGCTAGCTGATTAAGTATATCTAGAAAGGTGGAGTTAAAGTGGTCAACTGCCATGTCCAGTGGAAGGCAGGTAAGTGGAGACCAGTTGCAGTAGATTAAGGCTGTTATGAAGTCTTCTGATTTTAAGTTTTGAGTATAGAGTATTTGTTGGAGGGATGCTTTTTATGGGTTTAATGTATTGTCTTAGTAGAAAGGTGGGGAGGTGATCACTTAGAGTGTTGGGTAGTGTACCAAAGTGTTGTGCTGAGGATGGATGGTTAGTTAGTATCCAGTCAAGTATGAATTCTTTATTTGTAGATTTATCTGCCTGGGTGGAAGTTTGTATTAGCTGCCTGAAATCATAGCAATTAATATGCTTGGAGGGAAGGAGTGAGTTGAGGGAGGACCAGTCTAAATTAAAATACTGCTGAGTGAGTGTTTCTTGAGGGCAGGATAAAGATGTCTAGTGGATTATGGCTTCCGATGTGTTAGTGTTGTCCCCAGGAGATATATATATATATATATATATATATATAAACCTAGTAAGTTCAGATGTTTTAGTTGATTAATGTTTACCTTGATAAAAAGAGTCTCGGGATTGTTAAATTTAGTGATGTCCACGTTAATAAGGTCAACTGTGAGGTTGTTTTTGAAAAGAAGGGCAACACCACCTCCTCTCTTAGATATGTTATCTGCCCTAATTATACTGTACCCAGGTGGAAGTATTTTGTTATCTTTGTTGTGTGGCTTGAGCCACTTTTCTGTAAGAAGTACTAAGTCAGGGGTATATAGTGAAAGAGTATTGTTGAGTTTGTCTATTTTCTTCAACAAACTTCTAATGTTAATGCTAAGAACTAGTAGGTCTACATGTCTTCTTATGGAGTTTAGGTGATGTGTGCTTGGGATTGAAGGGGATGAGGGAGTTAGTGGGGGGGCCTGGATTTGGATGGATATCCCCACTGAGCATCAGTTGAGATGCTAGATTAACAAGAGTCAAAAGGTATTTGGAAATAAATAGGTTGTACTGTAAACTCAGGTGACCTTTGGAGCAGTAGTTATAGATTTTAAATGGGGCTAGGTCTACAATGGAATGACTGAACATGGCAGGTGAGATGTAACAGAATTCTGAGTGAGGTGCTAGGTGGTTAGGTTTGGTGGGAGACATAGAGTTTAGATTACAGCTAAATGACTATGGTACCCAGTCCCTTAGCTGGAGTTTATGTACCCAGAAAGTCTCTAATGTAGTATTATGAGCTGGTATGTAAAGAGAAAAGGATTCCAGAGAGACACTTACATGACACGGATATGCTATTCCCAACATACAGTGAATCTGGATACAATGATTTATCAAACCCAACTAGGCCACCATTTGAACTTTCAGCTAGATGTTAAAGGTAGTGAACATTTGAATAGTATATGGGTTAACCAACATCTAAATCTTTCAGACACAAAAATAAAGTACAAGGAATGCCATATTATACAATCATAACCAAATAGGTCCATGCAGATTTGCAAAATTTGAGGCACATTACTAGCTTTGTAATTATACTCTTAGCACATCCAGATGAAAAGAAAAAGGTATATAATCTTAATTCATAGACTCATAGGATCAGAGGAGGTTACTGGGCTAATAGCCCAAGATAATTTTTCAGCCCAGCCATTCATGCCCCAGTTTTCCCAATTATCAGTGCCTACAGGCTAGAATGGCTTTGCTATATTATATACCTGTGACTTAGGGCATGTGCAAACTGCCTCTGTCCATAAGGGCCACAGGTAACCAGCCAAGAGTGAATTTTTTATTTACCATCCATTGGTCCAAATTGCATTTGAAAATGCTTAAGGAAGAGGTCTGTTTCACTGTTGGAGTTTTTCCAGGGAAGAGGCAATCTCTGAGACACATACCTCTCCTTTCAACATGTTTTGTTTATGACAAAGATGAAACTTAGATGCTTAGTTCTAGTAATTCTACTGCTGTTTTTTTTTTTTTTTTTTTTTGCAAATGTATAGCAGATCCATCAGGAGTGGATCAAATAATGTCTTGTATGTTAGGCATATATTTCCCCTCTGTAGTCTGTAGGAGACCAAGTACAGTGACAGGTCTTTGAGGTGGTCTACATAGGATGTATTATTTACACCCTGTATTCTTTTAGTGAGGAATCTTTAAATCTAATTCCTTATAGTATCAGCATCTAAACACTTCTTACAATTTTGACTGTTGCTGGTTTAACTTCTTTGAGTAGATCGATGGGAGTTTTAAGGTCACAAACATGCCAAGAAATCACTTTATTTTTCTTTGCTGCTGCTAGCACCTGAAAGTTATCATCTGCACTTAGTAGGCTGATACATATTCAGGAGGAGGAGTAGAAGAAGTTCAATTCTTTCTTTAGTATTTTGTTAGTGTCTTATTCATGTAGCAGAATTTTGATTTATTAATGATATTCTTCTTTAATATACTGTCCACATTTCAGTATTTTAATTATCAGTGTTGTAAATTTAATTTGGAGTTTTCTCCTTGAGTTCTCCCTGAAAATAGACTCTGTAAAGTGTGGCTAACCAAATAAGAAAATGTAAATAAATAAATGAAATGGGATTCAACATCTGCTTGCTTTTATGTCACCACTGGATCTGCCAGGCCTTTATTTCCCCAAGTGCTGACAACATGTGGTGTCTATGACTGAGGATTCATAAAGCTTGCGCCAGGTGCAGGTGTAGTGTCAGCGTTCTAACACCAAATATGGCCGCCAAGCGATCCAGGTATGGGCTGTTCCCACGTACACTACCTGCGTATGCTATGCTCGCACAACTCCCGGACCCTGTATGCTAATTACCCCATGTGCAGCAGTGTAGCATGCAAATGAAGGTATGTAGTGATCCAGGAAGTGATGCAGACATAGTGTAAGTATGCAGAAATGTAAACCGTAGAAAATGGTTTACATTTTTGCAAACATAAAATCGGAGCCATGACAGCCGACCAAACACATGTATTATATTGTTAATATATAAATATATAGCCATTGGCATAAAAAATATGTACAAAATATAAAATTAACATTTAATATATATAGTCGCACTATCACGACGTGGAAGCGCAGGGCAGCGGCGGGCAAAGGGGATCGCAAGGAAAATATAAAAATATAGAATAAAACTGCAATGTAACACATATCACGATTTCCCCATAATAGTCAATGGCAGGCATGCTACACCATACTATGGCGCAAGGGTTGCTAAGGGGCTGTGACAGTGTTATGCATGGTAGCTAGGAATTAGTAGGCAATGCCATGCAAATGAGAGGAGTAATAGTGAATCACAGATTCCCCACTGGTGTAAGGATGCACCTCACAGTGTAGCATTATAACACCGAGGTGTGCCCTTGAGATAAAGATGACATCAAGAGAGGGGTGTGTCACCATTGCTGTAAGCACATTGGAGCATTGCTAAACCGGTTTGCCCCTAGCTAGGCAAAGCTGCAGGATAGGGGTGTGTTGAACTGGCCATAGCTTTGCTTAGCTGAGAGTACACAAGGTAACCGAGTATGCATGTGAACGGAGATGAAAACGTGCGTAAACCCGGTAAATGGGTTTGCGTGGTGCGCACTGCAGCTGAAACAGGAAGGATATAGGAAAGAAATAAGGAAATGCTGCAGCAGGGAAATTGGAGTACAAATGACTAATTAACACCTAGGAGCCTACAGTGGGCCATTGACAACAGCTAACAAGGCTGCAAGCAGCTACCTGCAGAACAGGAAAGGGGAGGGCTGTACTGCAAAGAAAACAGTAAAGTGTCAAAGCAGAACAAAGCCGATTTGCAGTATATCAGCTACAAGACACATTTTGCCATGACTGGGTAGGGAAAGTACAAAACAAGAAAGATGGCAGGTGGATGCATGCCTGATAATGGGAGGGGATCCAGGTTTAAAAGTGAATTAAAGGGCAACAGATTAATCAAGGCAGGCAAGCATATCTCCACAGTAAAGGCCCCACACTTGCAGTACTCATTGTAAAACCCATAATTAAGACACTCTGCAGCTGGAATAGCTCATACACACCCAATGACATCAGCAGCATCCATAGCACAATAGTATAAAGTGTGAAAGCACCTCACACACATTTGTGTATTCCCATACACTCTGCACCAGTGGTGTATACAGACAGGGAACTTTTAGTATGTACATGTTAGGGGCTGCCATAGCTTTGATCCACCAGCATGTGTTGGAGACTGAAGGTGGTGTGGAGGATGATGCACACAACCACCTCAGGCACCAGAGGAGGAGGAGAGTGTTCAGACCCAGGGTAACCTACCAGGGGCTACATGATCTGGAGATAGTAGAGCATTACAGGGTGGACAGGGACATCCTACAGCAACTTGTGGAGCTGTGCCAGCCACGCCTCAGAGCCAGAACAAACAGAGGGGAACCCATCCCAGTGGATACAAAGGTATGTGTAAGCCTGAGAATACTAGCTACAGGTACCTTTCAAAGACCAACTGGGGATATCATGGGGATCTCACAGGCATCAGCATCCAGGGTACTACACCAGTTCCTGGATGCCATGTTACCACATGCCAATGAGCACATATACTTCCCCCGAATGCAGGAGGAGTTGGCCAGCAATATGCATCTCTTCCACCATGTGGCAGAATACCCGGAGGTACTGGGTGCAATAGACTGCATGCACATACACATCAAGTCACCACCCGGTGAGCAGGGTAGGCGCTACATAAACCGCAAGGGATACCCCTCCATCAACTGCCAGGTCATGTGCAATGCCCAGGGCATTATCATGGATGTGTGTGCTGGCAGCCCTGGAAGCTATCACGACTCCCACATCTGGCATGCCTCACAGCTGTATCAGTTATTTGCCAGGGGGGACATCCCAAATGGCCACCTGGTGGGGGATGCTGGCTATGCACTGGAACCGTGGATGATGACTCCCATCAGAAATGCACACACACCCATGCAGGAATGCCATAATGAGGCACACGCACAAACCAGAATCATCATAGAGCATGTGTTTGGGATGCTGAAATCATGGTTCCATTGCTTGGACATATCTGGTGGAGCCTTGCAGTACTCTCCAGGCACATGTGCCCACATCTTCATAGTATGTGCCATGCTACACAATATGATCCTGCGGAAACAGCTGCAGCAGGGACAGAATGGTGAAGGCCCTCACAGCCCACCACCATTGCCAAGGGCCCCACAGGCACAGAGGTACTCAGACCATGAACACCCTGAGCCAGCCCCAGTAGGCAGATGGAGGCATGCCCAGTATGCCCATGCCTTGGCAAGGAGGGAATGTATAGCACACACACTGACAGTGTAGGCACCTAGGGACTGACACCTTTCTCCACCTGCACACACAGTAAAAATGGATGGCACACACACAAGACTACCTGTAAATTGTCATGTATAGGCAGTCTACTGTGTGCATCCAACATAGGCAGCCCTCAACTATTGCACACACAACTGCCATTGGCACAAGGTAAGTCAACACCTGAACAGTAAATTAAGCTATCAGCATGTGCTGATACTGTATGTATAGGTTCATAGGTAGGTACTTGGCCAACTGCCAGAGGCCATTCATAAGCCCAGCCAAAATGTGTCAGCTTTTGCCACCCCATTGATTCATTAACTGTCCCTCTGTGGAGCAGAGCCAATGGCAGGATCCCTGGGGTGCATCTACTGTTCCCCATCCACTCTTCAAGGTTTCTCTTGCAGAGTGTTAGTGAGGGGCTCTGTATAATGTAGTTAGGGATGTTGTTCCAAAGTATGGGGAGTGTCTGTGACAGGAATCTGTCCCTCCAGCATCTTCCAGTTATTGTTGTGGCAAGGTTCAGCTCACTACAGTGTGTGGCTCACTGTGACATGGATTCCCATAGGTGGAGCATATCCATTAAGCCTGAGTTCGACATGGCTGTGTTGGCCAGCAGAGATCATCTCTGGGTAAATGAGATGCCACTGAGTAAAGCAGGAGTTTATTCAGTCTGGCTGCATAGGGCATATGTTTGAGGCCAGTAATCCCCTTGGCGAGGTACATTCGTGGACCTTCCAGCTGTTGGAAGTGTCTTCTGAGGTACATCCCAAATGGGTTATTATACCCTATGATGGGACTGATGAGTGATGAGTAAAGGGGCACTATAACCCCAGTATGTCTAGATGGGAACCCTTTAGTAATCAGATGGCCTACATAGAAGGATGTCCTAACTACTTTGGAGATATGATTGTCAAAGGGGAGATCACTATCTACCTTAGTCCCCAGATACCCCATTACCTCATCCATATTAAAGTGGCTGCCACTTATGTGTTAATATGTGGGTGCTTAATATTCCACAATGGAATGACCATGCAGTTAGTGGCACTTGGCTGGAGGCCATGATGTTGACACCCTGTGTCAGTCTCTGTGAGGCCCCTTGAGGGATGTCTGTGTCAGCTGGACTATCAATCATGGCTCCCAGTTTGCAGTCATTGCCAAACATGGTCTGCCATAGTCCACCTGTGTTTGCCTGTACCTCTGAGAAGTATATGCCAAACAGTAGGGCTCCCAGGACTGAGTCCTGTGGGACACCAGTCATGACTGGTCAAGAGTTGGACCTGGAGACCGCTAGTTGTACCATGTGGGTTCTGTGTGTAAGCCCATTGGCAACCCAACCTGTGATGTATGGGTGTATGTACAGGCTGGTGTGTTTATCAATAATACCTGAGTGGGGCATGGTGTCAAAAGCCTTGGCGAGGTCCAGGTAGTATGTGTGAACCACCTCTCCCATCATCTAACATCTTGGTGACTGTATGTAAGACATCAAACAGGTTCAGTAGGCATGAACTGCACTCAACCAAGCTGACCTGGGTTGGGTCACATGTTTGGAGGTTACCAATGTCTTTGTTAATGAGTGCCATGAGGATGTGATCCATACCATTGCAGACCAGGCTAGTCAGGCTTATGGGGTGGTAGTTACCATGGTCAGTTGTGATTCCACCTTGATGGAGTGGAATAACCATTGCCACGTGCCATTGTATGGGCATGTAGCCTGTGGAGAGGCTGAGGTTGGAAAGCTTAATTAGGTGGGGGGTCAGGTTGTCTTGTACAGTTTGCAAGATGCAGTCTGGGACAACATCTGCCTCCATTGATGCTGTGTTCTGCTGTTAGAGAGGGCCATTTCCACCTGTGTGTCTCTGATGTGTGGGATACTGTACCTTTCGGGTAGTGTTGTGGGCTCTTTAGGGGGTGAAGTATGCACTGAATGTATCTGCAAGGATGTTGGCGATATCAGTAGGGTCAGCATATTTTGTGCTATATTTCACCGGCACAGTGCAAATCTGTGTGTCACCACTTAGATCCTTGACATAGCCAAAGAAGGCTTTGTGGTTATCTTTCAAATCCTTGCATATTTTCCTGCTGATGTTAGCCTTGGATGATGTCATGAGGGACCTACGTATCATACTAATAGTGGTCACGGATGTCTGCCCTTCGTGGGATTTGCTGTTTGTCTGGAACACTGTCCTACTTCTGTAGTATAGCCTGTTTATTGCAGAGGTCCACCAGACTGGTGTCCTTGTCTAGGAGGAGTGAGTCTTGGTTTACCAGTGATGGCACGATCCATACATCCATGTAGGTGCTTATAGATTGCATTTGTAAATCTGTCTGTATCTTGAGCAGTGTTTCCCCTTAGCATGGGGGCTGCGAAACCCCCCACCCCTGTCACTAGTAGTGTAAATTTAGCTGTAGGAAAGGTATACACTGTGGTTTCCATGGGTGGGGGAGATGCTTGGGTGTGGAAACAGTGAATAGTTCATGGTCAGATCTAACCAGTGACTGGTTAACCTCTGCTGTGGTGCACCTGTTGCCCATGTTGGTGATGACCACTTCTAGTATGTTTCCACCCCTCGTTAGGGAGGTTACCACCTGATACAGGGCATATGAGGTGATAAATTCCAGGAAGCACTGGGCCTGGAAGTGAGTACTGGAGTAAGTTTCCCAGTTAATGGTATGGTAGTTGACATCGACCAATGCCAGGGTGTGCATTAGGACTGTCATGTTCTCCACTGTCTCCAGGTAGGTGGAGTGGTGGTCCTGGGTCATGGAGGGTGATCTGTAGCAGGCCACAGTTTACATTGCAGTTGTGGCTGATGTTAGCTGCACATGGATGATCTCAGAGGTATCATGCTGCCCCACTAACCTGGAGGTGTAGGTATCCCTGATGAATATGGATACACCCCCTCCATGTCTGTGTCAGTCCATGTTCTGTGGCTGAAATGTGTGGTATGGGTTGTAGTCTGGTAGTGCTGGTGTGCTCTCAGGAGCCTTAAGACAGGTCTCAGTTACTGCACAGATGTTGACGTTGTCCATCCTGAGGAGTGCTGTGAGTGCATGCATGTTGTGATCACAACCCCTGGTGTTGAGTAGCATAACCCTCATTGATTCTGCTATTGTGCTGTTTACAGAGCTGGTATTCACCTTTGAGACTCTCCTAAAAAGGCACCATGGGGGCACCAATAGCCTTGGCCAGTATTCCAAAGCCTAAGGCTGACACATAAGCCGGTATGGTATTGTTGCATGCATGTTTCCCATCTGTGCTTGTTTTTCATCTCTCCTGTAGGTAACCTACTGGTAAGCAATAGAAAGCCTTAAACTTATACAAGTCTTCTAGCTTCCAAGATAGGCTTTTGGAGTGACTAAGTATCAGTGTTCTGTATGTTCTTGCTGTACTTAACTGTTTCCTGACTACATGGTGATTTCTCACTGTATATTGTGATCTGAAAGTCTGTTTATTCACATATTATGGCTGTGATGGCCTGCACTTTAGAGGTTCACAGATAGCCTACTACCTATCTGCCCAAGGGCAATTAGAAGCATAGCTACAGTGTGTTGGCTTTCTCTGCACCATTGATGAAGTAACTGAGCCTCTGTCAAGCATAGCCAATGAAGCAATTCCAGGCAGAGTTGCTGGAAGCTGTTGAAGACTGGGGTGGTGGAGGGTGATAGGGGCACTTAGTGATCTAAAGAGGGCATGTTAATGTGACAATTCAACACCATTCAATTTCCCCAACAGGTCTCACAGCTATCAAACTGGACAGGCTCCCCCACCCCCTGGCTGTATGGTTCTGGGACACATGATCCCAGGGGTGTATATTCTGTTACCCATTCACACAACAAGGTTTCCCTTGAAGTGTGTCAGTGAGGGGCTATGCCTAATGTAGTTAGGAATGTAATGTATTGTCTCACATTACATTTGTTATATGTTGTTATTTCAAGAGTAAGTGAAGCTCAGTGGGTTTGGGGCCTCCGCCTTTGCTTAGCCTAGCTTACACATAGAAATCATCTAAATAGGAAATAGGCGGAAGCAACGTTAATGTCAACAGTGTAATGGTTACAGCATCTGCATAGTATCTGTGCATTCGAGGTCCCAATCCCAATAAAGGCAGGGATGTTTATCATGTTCAAAAGTATACCTTAACCACAGCTTGCATATATAGGTAGTAATCATCTGTATAATAAACATTCAAAACACCCATATAAACCCATGTGTGCTGGAGAGTAAAGTCAACAGAGAATGTAATGTTATGTAAGCACATAGTGAGATGTTACTTCACTGACATGTATATATCCTGAGTAGTTAGCGGATGTGGCCATGTTTGTGGCTACAGGTTATACATTACAAAGTTTGTTTAACTGTGTTTAACCACTGCTATAATGTCACACAAACACTTTTAAACATGCTTACAACTGCTTAAATGAGCCTTATTCTGGAGTAAAAACATTTTTAAAGCATTGCAGGTGTTGAACCCTGGACCATGCACACTATAGTCATGGGACTTACCACTAAGCCATCTGAGGTGTATACATGTTTCACAGTCTTTAGACTACACCTTATACCATATGCATTCCACTGTAATGATCACAAATGGGACAGTCACTTTGTGTACATATGTACAGTACATTGTAATGTACTGTAGTTTGTGAACCAACACATTCAAGTCTACATATGTATTACTGTTACAAATTAATATATATATATATATATATATATATATATATATATATATATATATATATATATATATATATATATATATATATATATATTATACAGTTACATCAATAGCCATATATATAAACATCTATGAACACACTTTGTGACACAGAAGCAATCCAAAGGAATTGAAGTGTACACAAAACACATGCAGCTCTGGTATTATAACTATTAATATTAACCTAATTCACCATAGAAGGGATGGTTGTTGTGTATGTGAAGATTGGGGTGGGGAGGAATGATGGGTAATGAAATCATGCATCAAGGAGGGCCTGGGTCGGATGTTCAATAAGTGAACTGGAGGGGTATACATGGAGTATGGGGACAATATAAAAAGGACACAAAACAAGAACCTTTCTCATTCATAATACACCCTGTCATGTCACATTGCAACACCTAATTTCACAAACATATGAACATTAACATGTATCAGACATATGTACACCAACTGACTGTCACATTTGTTTTCAGTAGTGAGGAATGCCTGTAGTAAAATGTATATTCTAAACACCATAACATTTGTACATATCTCAGATGCCTTAGTGGTAAAGTCAGTGACTGTGGTGTTCATGGTCCCGGGTTCAAGGGCTGTTAAGTTATTTTGAGGGCCAGAATAAGGGCTGTTGGATGCAGGTGGATTAAAGCACTCTTAAGCAGTTGTAAGCAGGTTTCCATGGGTTTGCGGGATGGTAAGCGGCGCTGAAACATGGTAAACGGAGAAGCGCTTCACAGGTTTAACCTTTGCTTAACGTCATGCAGACCACGGGCAAACCTGCTTACAACCACTTAAATGTGCATTATTCACACTTTCCCTACCAGTGCCTACTCTGAGAGGTAAAATAATAACACCTTCCAGGATTAGAACCCACAACCATGTACTCCATCCTCAGAGTAACCTAACACTAAGCTACCTGAGATGTACCTATCCCAGTTGTGTATGCAGACAGGTTAAAACACAAAAGGGAGGAATGTGTTGAAATAGGACAACCCGCCATGTACCCAATGAAAGGTGTATGCTCATATATATATATATATATATATATATATATATATATATATATATATAGAGAGAGAGAGAGAGAGATACATAGAGACATGTCGATATATACAGATCTACATATATATGTAGATATATAGATAGGTTAAAACATCTACACATCTATGGAGGTACAGATAAATGTATGCAATAATATATATATATATATATATATATATATATATATATATATATATATATATATATATATATATATATATATATATATATATATATATATATATATATATATATATATACACATACATACATGTGTGTAGACAGCATCCAAAGTGTTCATATCTGAGTATAACATGGACCATAGCAATCACACATTCCACCCCCAAACAATATGAACATAACATATGAAGAGTATATGCCAATACACTATTACAAATATGTTCTATGGACACAGTCACCAACACAACTGCAATGACTGCAAATATCCATGACAGAAATACACAGACAGCTTTCATTTTGCAAAACTTTATTACATTCCGATGTATTGCCAAAAGGATTCAAGGACTAACAGTACCTGCATGCTATACAGGAAGCATTTAACAGTGCCTTAATGAATCAGCCTGCAATTACCATAGTATTAGTCCACTAAGGGATAGGTGTTCACATAGGAAAGAACACCCACACACATATAGAAGTTGTATAAAGGGTTCCTACACACCTGCATGTGCTATGTACACCCACCAACATCTACCCCACAACCAAAATAATTACATCAATACATACTGTCATACCATAACCAATTATTCAACTACTGTACAACATCTGCTGAAACCTTAACATACCTGGACACAGACACACTAACATGGCCCTATGTGAAATAGTTGCTGTTATACAATTGAACAGCTGCTGATGTTACAGGGTTTGTATGAACTAATCCCGTTTCAGAGGGTTGAAAGGTTCATACACCAGGAAGTGTTACCGAGTACTGATTATCAGCACAGTATGATACACATTAACACCAAACTAAATATGTCTGGTAAGCACACTGTAAACCCCTAACATTATATGCATAGCTATGCAGCCTTGAGCTGGTCAAACATCCTGGCCAGACTGAAACATATGCAGAAGTATTAGGTACAGACAAACCCTGCACAAGTAGCAATGTTCAGAAATATAACAGCAGTACTCACATTTAGACCAAATCCTCTAGGCATTACACACAATATATTACTGTTCATCTCCATACAGCTGTTGCAATAGATTCCAAACAACACTTCCAGGCTGTCTTCCTCACAAGTAAGGCAAAGGGACAACGCCCAAGTGGAGTACTCAGTTATACTCCACTGTTGCCATGGTATTGGCTAAGGCAGTAGCAGCGCAGCTGATGTGCATGTAATTAGCTACTTAGGAACACCAATTGGTTATCGGGATAGCACATGTTACTGATCTGTAACTATAAAAGGTTGCCTTGTCACACATTCAAACCATCTGTATCTACCTGTAGGACAGTACAAAACACTGAAAGACAAACCAAAAATGAGTATTATACTAGTCAATAACACCTCCAATTACTAAGAAGGTATGTATAACATGTAGTATGTCTGTGTATGTAGTACCTGTTCTGTAAGAATTACAGTGTAATCAATGCATATAGTGGAAATAGCTATCTTGTAGCGATGTATTGTTGAGCAGTAGTAATGCTTGTAGTATTCTATGTGTGTACTGCTGTAGGTCACAAGGCAAACTCCTCATACACCACAAGGGATGATATGGGCTTGGAACTCACCAATTCACTTCCAGCCACTGTCAGTGTCAGGATTGGTCCAACAAGTATGTGCTATAACAGGGGATAGTATATGTCGATATATTGTAACAGTCGACATATGTATGGGTGTATAAGTAAGATGAACATGTCAAAGGTGGGCTTACTGTGCAAATATGGTTTGCATTGTGGGATATTGTGCCAATAACTGTGTAATGTACAGTATTTTAGGCAGATCTGTATTCCATTCTACATAGCATTTCTGTTATGTTATGCAAACAGTAGTTATGTCTATTGGCAATTACAATACTCAATAACAGGATACATATCACTTGTATTCATCTGACAGTTTAGCAGCATGATAGCAAAGATAATTGGAAGAGCTAGGTAACTATCCATGCACATAACACATGTAATATCCACCTCTCTAGTATCATTTGCAAGCAATAACAGCTGTGCATGTGTACATGTTATGCAAATGTGTAGTGACCCTTGTTACAGGGCTGGGCCAAATGGCTATGTGCACACCTACATAGAGTGGATATTGAGAGTAGAGACACACTGGTTGAACTACCAGGTTTGTGTAGCCTAACCTCTCATTGCCAACCTAACAGCCGCTTGCACATACTGTATGTAAGGTAGTGCACAGTACTGGTAATGAAACAGGTTGCATATCATCTTTAACTCCAGTGTAACATCTGCAGTAGGAGTGTAAGATGTAGGAGACTGCTGCCCATGTGTAATAGCCGCTTCATAGGTGATGGCTTACACTATCTGATTATATCCTGATCATGTTGATAGTGGCATCAGAGTCTATTGATACATGACTCTGTTTGGAGAGTGGGTGTCTGTGCCCAACAGAGCTCATGGTCCTGGTGGATATGTGAGTATATACCCAGAGAAGGAAACAGACCTGTAGACACTTGCATCATCTGTAATCAACTATCAGGATGTGATGTGCTCCTCAGAGGAGGATTGCTGCTAAAGGTAGCTACAATGTTTCTGTAATAGCCAGTGTTGTCACATCCATAACACAAATATTTACATGTGAGCATCACTGTCTAAAACATCTTCATAAGCAATAAGTAAACTAAATACAGTACTTGGTACTTGTAGTACTGAATGCTCATACAGGCATGTCCACTAGTCAGCTACTGGTGTTTACTAATGTCAGCTTTGTGTATGTGGCCATCCTGGGGGAATGTAATCTCTATGCCATGTACACTGCCAAACCCACCTAACACCACACCCCACACATTGTTTGGGATGCAGCTACAGGGGTAAGCTGGAAGGCAGCCCAGTCTACAGCCATGACTGGACTGGACAGTCATGAGGTGTAGGTTAACACATGCATCTCATCATCACAACCAACACATACCCTTACCAGAACACAGTAAGGACACCCACACACACTACCAGAAATCACACACATTCACAGATGCTTCTAAGTATCTGGCCAAACAAGTGACCTCCCAAGCTGGAAGAGACAGACAATGAAATACACAAACTGTATGACATAGTTTGCATAATTGTGCCACACCTCAGAACACGTGGCTGGAAACATGCCCAACAGTACTCATTTGTGAATGCAAACTCTAGCACTATGTTACACACCAACCTATATGAGGGCATACATACTGTCAGCTGCCTGTCTGCCATGATTAGCCACATACCCATACACTCAGACCACCTTTTGAACTATACACATGGCTCTGGCATATTCCATGTTGTTGTGCAGGACCTGTGATGCAGTAGCCTGGACTGCATGGAAACACATGTAGGAACTGTCAGGTCTTGTAGCCCATGCAGGTATGTCCCAAGGCCTGGGTAGCATTCTGCCATTGGCCAGAATGATACTGCAGTACAGGGACAAAAGGATTGTATTCCACAATTGTCTAATGTAGTGGTGCAAGTCAAAGGGTATCCAGTATCTGTCTGCCTGGGATAACATGGTTGACAGACCATGATGCTTTGCCAGACAGGGCCTGCACCTGTCACCCCTGGGAATCTGGATACTGCCTAGGGCTCATGCTTCCCCTATAGTGCCTTCATCATGCACAGTTCAAGTGAAGGTCCACTGCTGTTACAGGGACAGCCAAGCAATAAACTGCGGGTCTCGCTACACAATGATACATGTCAGAAACACTATATGGACACACATATGTCAATCCCTAACATGGAGAACATATCTGTGCAGTGGCTGAGACATGTTTCAATGCTCCAGAGAGCACACCTGCATGACCATGTTATAACACATACCTCACCTCTTGCCCATTATCCTTTATTGGAACACATGGGCCGCAGGTGTGTCCATATTCCTGAAGGATATGTACACCCCACGCTAGTTGCACTTGCATAACTTCAGATGCATTATGCTGAGCAACTACCTTTGTGCCAAAGTGGAATTCAAATTGCACCTTGCGACAGATCACCCACCATGCCATGGATTTCCCAACTGTCATAATGTGCTGTAATGGGGAAGATTAGGTCTGAGACAGAAAACCATAATAATGGCTACTCTCAACTATTCCATTATGAACTGGGAAGACTCCTCATGTACCAACACCTGCGCTCAATGCATGTTGGATTCCATCAACCCCAATGACCTGGATCACAGTAGTCACACAAACAGGGCTAACAGTATGCTACACATAGTCAGTCTCCAATGCCAATGTTATGCTTCCTAAGAGCAAAGTGGTGACTGTCATGGCACCCATGCAGATGGACAATGCATGTGCAAATGCTGAATCCTACACAAATGAACCTTAAGCAGTCACATACGTGCAGTGATTGTGCCATTGAAACAGAACCAAGATTCAACCAAACACAAACAAGAAGGCAAACTGGTGGTACCATGCTTTAAACTGTACCACAGAAGGTAGTAACTGTTGCAAGAGTGAACACACATGAGTGTAGGTGATCCCTGGTCAGCCTCAGTAAGATGCAGATACACCATATAAAACCACACAAAGCTACTGTGAAACTAATCAGCCACATATTATGAGGCCAACCACAGAGCATTCTATAGCTGTGTCATTAATCATAATGGCAATGACAAGACCTGCCGTGCTGCACAGCACTATGGCATGGGAAGTACTGCACCTACAGAAATAGCACCTGTTCATCCAGATAGGGTCTTGGAGAACCTAAACCCACTCCCACCTCCCCCAACAGGTACACATAGTTATATATCCATGTACACTACAGGGCCCCTGTAATAACAACTATGCAGGTACAAGCTGCACTCTCTAAAGCCATACATACAGCTTTCATGGGACCTGTCAACATCCCAGGGTGTATCCTACACAAATGTAAGAACAATCAGCTATCCACATACACATCATGTTCAATCATAGCTCCATGTCAGGCTGTGTACACACTGAATGGTGCACAGCAACAGTTATCACACCCCACAAAGGGGAGACACCATTGATAATGGGAAATAGTGCACTACTACCCTGCTGAGTCTGGTCTGTAAGGCCATGAACCGTGATCAACATATTTGATGTACTCAGTACAGATGTAGATGACAGTAGGGTTGATTCACACTGCATATCATGACCTTGCCAGGTCTTAGGACACCATCACCCATACTGTGTTCCAGCTACACTCAGTAAACTAGGTGTATATTCCTATGTCACAGGAGTGGTTGGCAACTGGACTGCTGGCAGAACCAACACTACAGAAGGTGTCTGACTAATACATGCACATCAAACCAGTGCCAGCCACAGTAATACAGGGTTCATTCCTGGTACTCCCCTCTTTGTTATCTATACCACACAGACTAACACAGAAGGCATCTGCCTATTGATGTTTGCAAATGACTATGAACTAGGAGCAATAGTTGACTCAATGTGTGCTGCATTCAACATACAGAAGGGCCTTTGTGTGTCAGATGTGTGGTGTGTGACGTATGGCCACAATCTGACAGCTAAGTATTGCATTGTCATCCCCTATGTTAAAAACCCTGTACCCATGAACTACCACCTAGGCAGCGGTCAACATAATGGCAACTGTGTGTGTATGGGATGCAGCTGGACAGTAGTCTTTCCTTTGATAGTTACTTCACCACACCAGTCAGGTAGTCATATGTGGCACCCCTAATCATGACAGGGTGCCATCCATGAATATAGAGATAATTGTTCAGCCATACTCAACACTCATGTGACCCATAATAGATCACATATTTCCTTTAAGGGTTATTGCCCATGTGTAGATGGCCTACACTGCCCTTCCCAATCCCTAGCTCCACTATGTAGCATGCAGCCTACCCTGAATAAAGCCATGTCCAACCCAGAGATGTTGGACATGCTACACTTAACACATCCTGATCCCAAATAAACACATACTTCATGGACATCCACCTTTCTAGTACAAGGATCACAACATGCCTGACAGATCTCTGTCCCATACACTTAACATACTCTTGCCATACTATGCATCCCTGTCCAGCAAAGCTGCACATCACCCCTCTCTGTGACATGGTGTGATGACCGCATGCCAAATATATCAGTAACCCTGTGGATCAGTTCTGTGGCACTGCTTGAACTGGCCACTGAAACTTACCTGTCTGTTGCCTACAGCTAGGTAACCTGTCTGCCTAGGCTCATAAATGGCCCAGGGCATATAGCCTACTAGTTCACTATGACCATACATGCTATAGTTGATATCCAACCCTGCAAATACCATCAGGCTAGCTATTGTCCCATGTGTTACACATGTGCAACACAGGCAATACATGGCAGGATGCTACACAGCTGTACAGTGCCATGTAGATGTATATGGCAAAACACATACATGTAAAACATTCTGTGAGCAAGTCTGCAGGGTCACAGGTCATGTCCCTAAAGGCTATGTATGACTATATATGTGACATATACACAGCATTAAGGTTGATTGCATTAATGTGAACACATCCAGGCATGTGCTGATAGGTAAAGACACCAGTACAGGCAAACAGACATGCCCACATCAAGACAACATCCACATGGAGTATGAGCAATGTCATCACATGACACACACATATATGGTGATAACATCACATCACCAGTAAGTGTCAAATGTGTGTGACTTAAACATGTCAGTGGTGTTAGTGTCATGTAGATTTGCAAAGACTTATTTGTAATCTTAATAAATGTGATACACATGTATGTTCAGCTGTACTTCTGTACTTCTCTGTGAGTTACTGTGACCTGTCTCCATCATTATGTCTTCCAGGTATGCCATGTAGCAGGCTGCCAGCATACACCCGCTTGGAGGATGAGGTCCTCATCCCATACCTCCTCGACAACCATTCAACACTCTTCAGCCATGTGCCACAGGATGCACAGCAGTGGGATGCCCTGTGGGAGGAACTCCACAGGAGGGTAAATGATGTTGGCAGTCACAATTGCACCTATCAGCAGGTGTGCCGACACTGCACTGACCTCATAAGATGGGCAAAACAGCATGCTAATGCAATCACCAGGGAACAAGGTGCAACAGGTGGGGGGCCACTCACCCAGCCCCCACTCACATGTACCGAGGAGCTACTGGCCAACCTGGGGACACCTGCAGACCTCCATCCACAAGCTTTAGCTGGTATTGTGGAGGTGGGTGTCTCTCAACCACCGAGCCTGGAGTTGCCTGGTAAGTCAGTACTGCACATATAACACAACTATATTTCACATAGTTACATGTGTTACTGTACAATATGTAATGTAACATCATATGCAAGGCATGTATGCACACATGCCACATACTATAGTCTGCTACTCTATGTATGCACAGATGTGCATACTCCATAGTATAGTGTATTGTACTGGCTTATGTGCTAACATGGACATTGCACCCTGTAGCTATCACACAGGTGTGGATAATGATCTTACTGCTGTGACACTCCTGTTTAGGTACCTCTGGCATTTTGCAGTGACAGCAGCCTGTGTCAGGTGAGATTGTTATTATTTACCAGGCTTGATAATGCACAGATCATATTAATTGCATGCTATCTGCCATAACACATGTACACATAATGTATGGTGGTCCTGTTAATAGACACTGGTCAGACCTGCAATGCATCACAGTGGTTACCCATGTGAAACAATTGAAGACTATATGAAACACCTACACTAAACCTTCCAAACTGTCATTGCCAGATGTGTGGACAACTGTGAATACAATGGTGGAGGTGTGTTTCACTGTAGGGACAGGTACTACATATCAGCATTACACATGTTGGGAATACAAACAGTACTGTACAGAGAGCATATGTGTGCACACACTCTAAATGTGTTGGAGCTGGAGTATGACCAGCCCACAGGATACACCCTTGTGGATTATACCCTTGCTATGAATGTCACACAATGTCATGTGCTATCTGACATGTCCATGACATGTAGTGGGCTGACTGCAACACTGCTCAACTATCCTGCAAAACATGATGTCTCACATCCCATACATACCACCCTTTGTCTGCATAACCCTGTCCTCAGTGGAGCATATGACATCTATGGGTGTATGTCATATGGGATAACACTGACATGTGAAATAGATGGCCATCACAACCATTGGACAGAACATGTGTACACATGGCCATGGAGGATGGCCAGAGACATGAAGCAACACACACAGTAGAAGTGATGTACATGTGTGTACACCCTGTTGTACATTGGCTCGACACAATACAACTATGGCCTTTGTGTAATGGTGATATTGCAGATGTGAAACACTAAACATCATACAGGCCTGTGCACAGCTTGTGTAGGCATAACATGAAACCACCACATAACATGTCTTGAACATCTTGAGTGTGTCACGACATGAAAGCATTCACCTATACAGTATCCAAATACATACATGTGTTGCACAACATACACATACAACCACATCAGGCCACAGATACAGTACATTCACCTTGCTGGTGTCAGACATCACTGTCATGCCTGCTCCTCATGTGTGTGAGGTACACAGATGGCATGTGGGACATAGAGTACTGCTAAGTTAGCCATGTGTGGGCATAGTTGCCAGGCATCAGTAATATGGTTGCAGATGTGCAGGGGTGTCATCTGTATACCCTTCTGTGACCTGTGTCACACATTCCACATTAGGGTTTAGTGTGTATACACCTCAGTGACGTGGGTCACATTCCACATTAGATATGTATTGTATGTGAACACAGTCATGGCTATGAACTGTGTCAGTAACTCACACTGTATAGCAATAGTGAAGCCACATGATGCCCTGCAATGGCTATGCACATCAGCTCAATGTGCAGTATGTCACTGCATATTTGTAGGGCGGACAGACAACATTGCATCAGCTGAAGGCCCATGTTAGTATAACACGTCCCTGCATTGGGACACCATTACCGTACTGTAGATTGGAAAGGACACCATTGTGTTACACATGTATGCATGTCATTCAACACATCAGCAGAAGACATGTCATACTACATGTGATTGGCAAGGTCATATGCCACACATCAGGCTGGTGTACTGTAAACCTGTGCTGGTCTGTGGCACCATTGCAAAGTAGGGACAGCCATGTCAAACATGTGTGTACAGCCACATGCACAATGTCTGTAGACTCAGCTCAGGGTAGGCGGAATAATGTTCAACAGACATGCTCTGCTTTGGGGAGATATGCAAGCTAGGGCTCAGGCAAACATAGTATTCAGTCGACATACCCTTCTGCTCATGTCCTCACACATAGGGGCAGTGGCCAACACAAAGCATCAGTGGCAGATGTACAAAGGTCAGCGATGGTCTGTTAACATGTGGTGTATGTTGCACACACCATGGCAGTGCAGTGCAATGGTGCAAAGTGCATGCATTGTGTTGCAGGTATGGGGCATAAGCTACTAACACAAATGGTGCAATACAGGTATGTATGCTAACCACCACTATAATTGTGTAAGGTGCATGCCGTCTGCTATAACACATGCATGCTGTTGTGTGCAACTCAGGGATGTATGATAACTACCACTATAATTGTCTAAGCTGAATGCCATCTGCCATATCACCTGCATGTTGCATGTATCTGTGTGTGTCTGTGTGTGTCTGTGTGTCTGTGTGTGTCTGTGTGGTATAACTTGTAATGTACAGTTCTTGTCTTCCCCTCACAGGTGTTGATGTAGGTGCATTGCCCTCCTGTGGTCCACCTGATGTTAGTGTCCCCACAGACTCTAGCAGTGATGATGATAGTATGATTGAGGCACAGGCAGGGTTGTCAGGGGCTGAATCTGTGCCATTGGTTGCCATTCCACCTGTATCCCCCTCATCCTCACACACAGTTCCCCTGCCTACACATACCCCATCACCACTGGCCATAGAGGAAGGACAGTTGGCAGGTGGTAGCATGGAACAGGGAAGTGTGGAGACTATGGAAGGTGTGCCTGCACACCATGATCCCAGTCAACTGACTGGTGATGTCCCACACAGGCATGTGCCCAGTGCTGCTCATAGGAGGACCACTGGCCAACATGCCCCTGTGAGACAAAGCACATCAGCTGGAGTCACCAGATGCATGTTTCAGGCTGTAATGGAGGCACAGGCACGTGCTGAATGGCACAACAGAGAAGGTCTGAGGCTTCAGAGGGCTGCTGTCCATTCATTAACTGACAACATCCAGGCAATTGCAAATGCTCACCATCATCTTGCAGATGTTTTGGATAGATGATTGGGTGACATGGTGGGAGTCCTTGACCATGGCATGTCAATCCTCGAGCGTGGAATGTCTGTGCTGGAACATCTGGTGGGAGTGAGGCATCAGGCACATGGACGTAGGTCAGCTACATCACCTGTTGAAGGTCTACATGAACATGCTACTGCACATGCCCACTCCCATAGTGGCAGTAGCAGCAGCAGTGCAGCTGGTGCTGTGCAGTCCACACCAGGACACAGCAGGCCATGTGCACATGGTCCTGGATGGTCCCAACAGGGACACAATTCCAGTGGACATGTGTCATCAGACAGTACCCAATCTGGACCTCTGCCTGGTAGTGCCCATGCAACCCCTGGCAGGCACAGGTCACATGGCCATGGCTGGACACCGTGAACTGTGAAACCTGCCTTGTACAGTCTGCAGCTGTCAATAATACCCCTGTGTAGGCCAGCCACATGCCAGACCTGTGTGCATGCATACACACACACACACACACACACACACACACACACACACACACACACACACACACACACATGCATAACATCCACACATGCCCAATGATATCACAGGCCCTAACACACACACATGATGTCATCCAATGGTGCAGCCTAGGCCTCTGGCAAACATTATCACCCTGTGCATATGATGATGCCTGTGCCGCATCCCTGTCATCCACACCATCGGTGCAGGGACATGCTCATATGGTCTGATGCACAGGGTGAACATACTAGGTAGACAATTGTAGATTAATATTGTTGAGTAGTGTTGACAGGCAGCAGACATACCATGTATTACAGTTTTAGAATGCATTTTGTACATTTGACAGTATGTATCATGTGTAACAACACTAACAGCATGTTGATCTTGATGTTCTGCCTTCCTCTTTCAGGTGTAGTTGCATGTGCCGGGGATGTCAGTGTTTGCAGTTAGTGTCCCATATGTACATGTTGACTACTCACAGGTCTGTATGACAATACCTGCATGCACTTTGTAGCTTCCACATCACAGTTATAATCTCCCATGTTTCAATTATGTTTACTGTTCTAATGATCCAAGAGCATGATAGCTGTGTAGTAAGCTACTGTGTTCAGAGCCATCACATCCATAGTGGGTGACATCACAGGTATAGTTACCTGGAGCAGGGAGGAGGTAAAAGAGTGGTATAGCGGATGACAAGGGTAAAGGCCAGTGGAAATAGTGGCTTCTCATTGGGAAGCAGTAATACCCACTGCCATGACAGCATGCAAACACAGACACACCCACACACTCAGGGATTCACAGACACAGTAACACACACTCTGACACACACACACACAGTTGCCAGTGTTCAGATGAGAACCCCTGCCTATGTGCAAATCATCATTATAGTACTACGCAATTACAAGATGTGCCACAGAGATTACACATGTACAGGTAGTCGGAATGGCCTAAGATCGAGGACATCGACAGGGATACTACAGTGCAGTGAGTGTATGTGGGAGGGGGTTCATCAGTAGGCTATGTAACAACAAGTCACACCCCAGGGTGTACATGTTAACAGGCAGTTAGAATGCCCATCTAAGATTGATGATATCAACAGGGATACTAGATTGCATTGAGTGGATGGGGAGGGGCATTAACATTTCACTATGGTAAAATACAGCCTCACTCCAGGGACCGGACAGCCATACACACACACACACACACACACACACACACACACACACACACACACACACACACACACACACACACACACACTGTGGCATTCACAAAGATATACACCTATGTCACACACATACAGACACTTGACATGTGTGAGGTTCAACCACCTGCCTATGCCTTTCTTTCTACACTTCACTCTGTACTGATGTCAACAACAGTGTTCAGGAGAGTGAAAACATGTGGGATGTATTCCCAACCATACGTGACATATATGGACACACACACACACATGCCAGTACTGTGAATCAAACACCTGCCTATCTCATGATAGGTATTACAGAAGTACAGCACTATCACATTCACTACAAAGCTTACTGACTCTTTCCTTTGCCAACTGTGCTGATATATGCACAATATATGCACAGGGAGGTATTACTGTTACAGGTGTCAAGAGGTTTGCCTTCAGTGTCACCCTTACTGCATTCTACATTGTCTGTCTTCCACTTCAATTAACAAAACCAGACCTTAGCAGTTACACAGGTTATTGTAGGAATGGTTGTAACACACCAGTGAGCTGTCCTCAGTAATCATTCATCTGCAAAGTAGCCCCACCACTTAGTAGTCATGTCCAAACATCTGTCCATACCTCATGTACAGCTTACTGTACTTTGAGCATATCACCATATACAGTTGGCAATGTTGAGGCTGTATTGCAACAGCATGATGTACTAAGACAACAGTCACCTTCAAACATCAGACACTGCACACACATGGAATCTAAACAAACATCAATACATGTACACATATGCGGTCTACATCAGTAAGTGCACTAGCAGGTCAAGAGGATACATTCCACACCTTCCCCATGCCATGTGTGAAACATAGCTGAGCATTACACCATAATGGATGTTGTATTCATGTACTGGTAGGACACAACCACCTTCACCGAGTAGCCAAGTGTACATATATGACAACAGCACATATCAGCAAGACACACACAGCATTATTCCATGTCATGCTCCTACAAACTGTTACTTGACAGTGCCATGGTGAAGCCAGGGCACTGTAATGGTCAACAGTGAGCACATCATATTTGCCACACACACCTCATGTTTACTGGAAGAGTGCCAGCAATGTGCTCTGTTAGAGCTAGGCAGTACACTCATTCAAGCATGTGCAAGGTCTGTGGCTTGTAAACATCTCACCCCAGCATGTACTGGCTATTGTGGTACTAAGGCTAATGTCCAGACAGCACACAGCATGCATGGCTTGCAATTGTTGACATGGGGTATATGTAGGAGCTGTGGGCACACATGGCTGTACATGTCATGAACATATCACCTGTGACTACTCAGGAACATACAGAGCAGAGCTGGATTTCCCTGAGTCTGTCAATACAGGCCTTGTGTAGGTCCTATGATCCTGTTATTTGGGTATGTTTGTAGGCATTGCATTAGGTGGACATGTCTAATGACATACATGCCACATGGGTTGTTGTATGATATGATAGGTGTCATGGGTGACCAGTAGAGAGGAATATTACCTCTGTTAACATAGATATCAAACCTTATGTACTGTTAGCATGCTATCTGCCATGTGCATGTGTGTAATGACTGTAGCCACCTGTATGTAGAAAGGATAACGAAAGCTATGGTAATGTCATTTATGTTGTATGAGTGTGGGATGTACATATCCAGGGCAGGTACAGTTAGGTCATATCCAACCATGAGGGTGTTGTTTACTGGTGTACAGCAACAGTCGACTGTGTTAATGCTGACAACATCCGAGGGACCCTGGTATGTGTACAACTGAGCTGGTTACAAACAGTGGTATTATTGCATTGCATAACACATTATGCAGCTGTGTCTGTACATGGGTACTTTGCACAGTTGATGTAGGCCTAGGTACAGTCCACCAATCAAGGTTATCTGGTGGTCTACCATACTATGTCATACCACATATGGATGTGTGTTGGTAGTCTGGGGACAAGGTGGTGGATGTATATGAGGATACAACCTAGAATGCAGCATTTGCCACTGTCACCTGTACCTGACTCATCTGTGATGAGTTATGTCAGAGTAGTGGTCTTTACATGTGAGTAGCCTTTATGAATATGTGGACACCACCACCTGGAATGGTCCATACCAGTGTTATGGCCCACATGTCTGGATCTGAGTTATATGGTGGTAGTGCAATTGTGCACTACAGAGCCTTCAGCCAGGTGTTCCTCACTGCACAGATGTCAGTATTCCCCATTGTAGGTTCTACATTGAGCAAATGGATTACTAAAGCCACACATCTAGCACTGGTTAGCATAAGCATCCAATGCAATTGTCTTGTAGGTGTCAGGGTGTTACTTCTGTGTGTAGGACATTTGCCTTGGAATGCGACTATATGGGTAAATGTGACCTAGGTATTATCCACACTCACTTGAAACATGGATGCATGTGCTCTGTGTCGAAGGCTTGTCATTCAGTCATGACAGCCCAGAATGACAGACACTGGACAACCTCATAATAACAGCAGGACATTGGCTCATTGTTTTGGTCTAGCAGTTGCCACTCATACCATGACATCACTGCAAGTGGCAGTAATGTGCTTGGTAGCAAATGCCACATGTAAGGTGACGGACAGCAGCAGAAATTGTGTATATAACCAATGTGAGATATACTTAGTGTAGCAGTCCTGCTAATAATGACAACTACTAACACAGCCGGGAGAGGTCATCTTGACACCTGCACCTCAGTACCATTACACAATGTGGCTCACACATTATGCTTGCACATGCCACTGTTCCAAGTATAATGCCACTGTCCACAACCTGCTATCAATGTATGCCTTTCAGGGCAGCAAGGTGTGTGACACATGCTGTAGGTAGCATCTGCCTGTGTGTCCCAGTTAACCTATTGTCTGTCACATCCACACATGCATGATTGTGTATACTTAACATATATATGTCAGTACTTCATGTACATGTATGCATGTGTATCACACAGCACAGACACAGATATATCATTTACAGGCCACATACAGGTATCTGGTAGTAAACCAGTATGATGTGCATATATACTGACAGGTAAGATGTACATAGCTGTAAACCTGTGTGTTTACAATAGGAGTCCATTACAATGTGTTCTGTACATGTAAGTGTATGAGCATGCACACTGTGGCCTTCTGTGGTTAGAATCGGAGTGCATCCCAAACAGCCCTGTGCTACTAAGTGTATGAGCGTACCCACTGCCACCTTGTGTAATTTGAGTCAGTGCATCCAAACAAGTTCTGTGATTCTATGTGTATGAGCATGACCACTGTAACCCTGTATAGTGATAGTAGTTGTCCATTCCACAGATGGGCATACTCCAGTTCAGGTTCCTGTTGTGCTACAACTATACCTCTCAGGCCTACCTATGTACTACCTGCAGATGATGTGTCTTGTTTGTGCATACAGGTTGTAATGGACACCTACTTTAAACACACAGGTTTACAGCTATGTACTTCATGACTGTCAGTATCCCTGTTGTTGTCCTCAATCTTAGAAGGGCATTCTGACTGCCTTGGAATGTGTAATCTCTGTGGCACATCTCATAACTGTGTAGTACTGTAATAGTGATCTGTAGATAGGCAGGAGTTCTGATCCCACCACTGGCAACTGTGTGTGTGTGTGTCAGCAAATGGCTGAGTGTGTGTGTGTGTGTGTGTCAGCAAATGGCTGAGTGTGGTTGTGTGTGTATTTGTGTCTGCATCCTGTCATGACAGTGGGTTTTGCTGCATTCCAAAGAGATACCACTTTTCGCACTGGCCTTTATCCTTGTCAACTGCTAAACCTCTCTCTTCCCCCTCCCCACTGCAAGTAATCAGTCCTGTGATGTCACCCAGCTCAGAAGTGGAATCAGAGTAAGTGTAATTGTATGTGTTCTGTGGCACATACCCCAACTGCATACCACTGTACTAGTTACCTTTACATAGGCAAGACATGTATGCACAATACTGGCAAGTGTGTGCATGTTTGTGTGTGTGACTACCCTGTAGCCAGGCATACACATGTGTAATGTCTTTTAACATGCTGCACACCATGGTAGCCATCTGTGGTGACTGGTGTCTACAAAGTATTACATAGTTAGGAATGGTAAAGAATACACAGTCAAGAATGACTACAGTTGGGTATGTTATTTTCCTGTGCCACTGTCGAGCAGTGACACAGAAGTGGTCACTGGGGTGTAAGTCCATACCCATCATTCCCCCACCCAAACTCCACAATCCCTGGGGTAGATTACATTAGCCATCATTCCCCACCCCAAACTCCACATACACAACAACCATCCCTTCTCTGGTGAACTGATTAAGATTTAAATGTTATAAAACAAGAGATGCCTCTGTTTTGTGTACACATCAGTTCCTTTGGAACCCTTCTGTGTCACAAAGGGTGTTCAGACATGTGTGTGTATATATATATATATATATATATATATATATATATATATATATATATATATATATATATATATATATATATGTGTGTGTGTATATGCATATATATATATATATATATATATATATATATATATATATATATATATATATATATAGTTATGACAGTTGTACAGATGTAGACTTGTCTTTGTTGTTTCACAGAGTACAGTACATTCAAGGGTACTGTACATATGTACACAAAGTGACTGTCCCATTTGTTTTCAGTACTGTGGAATACCTGTAGTAAGATGTGCATTATAAAATCCATGCAACATGTATACAACCCAGATGGCTTAGTGGTAAGTCCAGTGACCTCAGTGTGCATGGTCCAGGGTTCAAGACCTGCAAGCCTTGTTGATACTGTCAATTAGGACTGAATAAGACACTTTTAAGCAGTTGTAAGTGGGTGTAAATGTGATTTGTGACAGTAAGCAGTGGGTACATGCAGGTAACAGACATGTACAACTCACAGTACACTTGAAATGCCCTTCTTTGGCAATCCTGCTGATGTCACCCACCTACGAATACACCTCTGGGACTGCTGTAACCCAGTAATCTCCATGGTGCATGCTGTAACTGTGTAATGCTGTAGTGTGATAAACTAGTTTGGTAGGTGTTCTAATCCCAGACAGGCCAACTGTGTGTGTGTGTGTCTGCCTGAGAAAGAAACAATGCTTTTTAGAGTATGCACACTCTTTACAATTCACATACTCACCTTTGGCAATCCTGCTGATGTCACCCACCTAGAAATACACCTCTGGGACTGCTGTAACCCAGTATTCTCTGTAGCACATGCTGTAACTGTGTAATGCTGTAGTGTGATAAACTAGTTAGGTAGGGGTTCTATTCCAAGACAGGCCAACTGTGTGTGTGTGTGTGTTGTCTGAGAAAAAAGCAATGCTTTTAGAGTATGCACACTCTTTACAATTCACATAACCACCTTTGGCAATCCTGCTGATGTCACCCACCTAGAAATACACCTCTGGGACTGCTGTAACCCAGTAATCTCCATAGCACATGCTGTAACTGCATAATGCTGTAGTGTGATAAACTAGTTAGGTAGGGTTCTATTCCAAGACATGGCAGGTGTGTGTGTGTTTGACAGTCAGAGCCTGTGTGGAGGTGGCTGTGAGTGTCTAACCACTGGACATGTTGGGGAGCGGATTTTGTAGTTTTCCTATATGGTGTCCATATTATATGTCACAATGTCCACCTCACAAGGAGTACAGATGTCAATCAGCCAAGGGACTGTGTTGGCAAGCCATACCCCTACATCTGGCAAAAGGCCTGGTGAACAAAGTATGCAACCCTACTATTACCCGGAATACGTTCTGAACCCATGTGTCATACACAAACACACTTGCCTAGAATATCCCGCTATGTTGCTAGTACCCTGCACATTGATGACAGATAGTAGGCATGGTGTGATTGCAGTGGGCTGCAGAGGGCATGGCACCCTGTCCAGCAGTACAATAGGCACATAATTGCAGACAATGTGCCTTCACTATGTTCCCCACTGGATGCCTGCAACATATGTGGTGCCATCAAATGTGATCCACAAAGGCCATACAATGCCTTACACACATGCCCTGTATGGACAGATGCCACTGACACCAGGGAATACCTGTATCATGCTATCAATGCAGGTGCAGGGTCAACCTGCTGTCTATAAGCAGGTCCTGCCACACCAGGCCAGTATTGGCATATCTGATGATAACAGTCTGTGTACACAACATGTGCCAGCCAAACCAGGTACACTTGTACATGTCACTGTACATTATTGTGGGACATGCACATCCCAGGCAATGTCCATGTCAAGGACTATCAAACACAGACATGGCATGCATTGCAAAGCAATGGCCATACACAATGGTAACCAGGATGACAGGACAGTTCATACAATACCCATCTGTGTGGGACATTGCAGACACTACACCCCTGAACCACACTGCACACCATTGTTGGGTGGCATGATGCCAAGGATTACCCCTCACCCAGCCTTGTACAGCCATCTTGCACAGCCAACCACTACACACCCATGAAGCAATGCACACATGCATGTCAGTACTGGCACCTTGTGTCTGCATGTGGGGTATGATGCTCCCAACCACAGTCACACCCAGTATAACTCCCATTGGCATACTGACTGATGTCAGACACGTTCACATGCCCTAGCCCATAGAACCTCAGGATATCCCCTGTGGTGCATGTAGTACCTGTGCATTACTGCAGTGTGGCAAACTAAGTAGTTAGGAAGTGTATTTGTGAGCCTGGCAAAGTGTGGCAATGTGTCTGAGTCCCTTAGAGAGTGTGGTTGTGTTGACAATGACATCCGTTCATGTGGACAGCCATGTGTGCTACACCTAATGTATGTCTACTATATCTCTGTTGCAGATGTCACTCACCAGCACACATATATGTTCTTACAGCACACCAACATGTCAGCTTTGTGGCACATGGAGTAACTGCATGCACTTGTAATAGTAATGGCTAGTCAGTCAGGGGTTTGAACCCCTGTACTGGTAGGTGTGTGACAGACGATGCTTAGGTTTTAGTCTCCAAGCCCTTCTCTGATGTACTTTGCCTCTGTCTGTCCCTCCCACACACTCTCTGGTGGATGTGGAGTTGTACACCTGCTCAGCAGCAGCTTGTGTTTTGTAAGTGATGGTCATGATCAGGTGATGGCCTCTGCACCTATTGCAGTCCTCCTCTAGCTGATTGCATGTGGAACAGCTGTGGTGATGTTCCCATAGCCAATCGCATGGAAACACAGTACAATATCTAGGAACATCATGTTGGTGTTTGCCCATGACAGTCGCTGTGAGTGGAACCTGGATCTGGTGTTTGGTAAACAGCATCACAGATGATATCTGGATATTCCTCAAACAACATACACAGTGGAAAATAGCCTAAAGACAGGAGGGTGATGTGCCAGACATGACTACAGCATGTAAGTGTAGCTATGCTTCATTGAGACTACTGCCAGTTTAACAAGTTGTGTGTGGTAATGGCTATTCTGCATGTTTTAAAACTGACAAGACAGTGCTCTGTTTGTGAGGAACCCCCATCTGTAGGGCCATCTGTGGACTGGTCAGTGTGTGGAACCATTTGTTTCCTGTGTTACTCACTGAACACACATCTGTGAACTGCAGAAGCATAGTGTGAGGATTGCAGTCAGTACATGGTGATAGTGATGAGAGTTACTGCCATCGCATCCCTGATTGGACATATGTCACATGAAACAGTGGTATGACAGTCACTGTCTGAGGTTCTCACAGTGACATGCCAATAATGGGCCACTGTTCATAGCTGCAGTCACAAGTCTTCTACACTTTGTACAGATGTCATGCAGTATATATGCATGTGTTGTGCTCCCTCTGCAAATGTATACCATCTGTTGTGTTGGGTTGATGGTCATATCTATGCATGCTGTTATAAGTAATCCTGAATGCTGTTGACTATTACTAAGCCATATCTGTGTTAAAACTGCAACACCATAGGCTGTATGGGATTGGAGGTCCCGGCAGAACCTCCTGTCCCACTTCAGCTGGCCATGGCACTGGGCACCAGCACATCTGGGGCCCAGCCTTGGACCTCCACCTCTGTTGGCTCTGCACCACCTTCTGGTGGAACCACCACTGAGGATGGGGCTTGTCCCCCCTGGGAGCAGGTCCAGACAGGAACTTGTCCGCTGTCGTACAGTCCCGGATGTGGTGCGTAGGGGGCTCAATAAGGGGTTTTGAGGCCAGATACACCAGCTCGAGGGCAGAGTGTCACATTTAGAGGGTGAGCCTGCCCCTCCTAGACAGCCCCCAGCACAGCCACCTTTGCAGCTGTTTTGGTGCAGTGGTGGCTGCCCATGGCTGGGGACCTCCATCCCACTGTTTCCATCTGGGGGCTCATGGGCTTGTGACTGCTGAACACCCCTCCCCGTCCAAGGTGTATCCCCCCACATGTGTCATATACCGACCCTGTATGCTGTCTTGTCTGTCATCCTACCCAACCTATCCTCCACGAGCATACCTACTCTCCTTCCCCCACATCCCACTCTCACCCTATGGAAACAAAAGGCCAATCTGTTCCTAGAACAACATTTGCCCCATACATAGCTGTCCATTTCACACACATGTCCACTGGACACATGTAACCTTTTTAATTTGCATCACAACATACTCCAGTTGTCCTCACCCCTGTCTCTCAGGCACACGATCCTGGTATGCACATGACTCCTAAAGGTTCCAGGTACACGTGATGCAGATGACCCCATTGTACACACGACACTACCAGTCCCTCTATGGTTACCCCATTTACCTTTTTCATGATGATGATGTCACACACAGCACCTTGCAAGAGTACTGTTCTCACATAATGATTGGACAGGAACTGTTGTGTTAATGTAAATAAAATGCACAGAGTGATGTATTTGGCCAATGTACAAATGTTTGCATGTATTAATGACACATGTCTGTCTGAGGGAGTCTTGATATTACATAGGACAACACCACTACATAATACAGGCATTGCTGGTGTTTCCCTTTTCATTCCTTTTTAATGCTTTGTTGTCACATGGGATGTTCTTGATATATCTATATATATATGTATGTATCTATATCTGGACATAAACACACACACATACATCTACATGATGGAATACATTTCCTATACTGTTGAATGACTGTGCTGGATGATATGTTTGTGATAACATCCAATGTCTGTATATCTGCCATGGCTTAGTGGTAAATCACATTGGCTGTGGTGTGCAGGGTCCTGGTTTCGAGCCTTGCAGAGGCCATTTATTTTGTTGCTGGGCAGAACAAGGCCATTGGATATGGAGTGATTAAGGCACATTAAAGCAGTTGTGAGTGGGTGTGCATGGGTTTGCGTGGAGCTAAGCAATGCTAACCTCCAGTTACAGTTTCTTACACTCAGTTAGCCTCTACATTGCTTCACCAGTGTGATACTTGCATACCGGCGGCCAAACAGGCTTACACCCACTTGCTCCCGCACTTGCAAATGCACTGCATTTGGTGTTTGCATCTGACACTCACACCCCTGGGTGGGAGTGAGGACTATGATATTACCTTGTGATGCCTATTACATTGGATTACATGCCTACAGTATCGGGAATGGCTGCCCATTAGGCGTAAGCATGCTGTTCAACTGTACGGAATCCACGGCCTGTCCAGAGTTTGATTCATACTATTGGTGTGTTCCTCTTACAATCTGCACCTGTCTGGCTAATACATGGGAACTGACACCATTCAATACAAACAAGTAATTGGGTTTTGGAACCCACATCCTTCAGCCGAGTCATGCTACTGCATACCTATTATTCTATCATCTTTCTAAGGTTGTAAGTGGAATATGTGCTTTCTGTCCCTATCAGACCTCTCAAACGATTGGGGACAAATATCAACTGAATCAGGGACAAGTCATGACAACATCAGGGACACATTTAAAATATTAGTGCTATTAACTTGACACATTGACAGACTCAGAGCATATGAATTAATACACATTTTCTGAGGTAAATGATGTTTATAACTCTTAATTGTTGTCATTATTCATTATGTGTAATTCACCACCTTTCCTCCAAAAGTCACTAGTTTTAGGAGGGATTAAGTGGGACAGAGTTAGAATTTGAGTCAAAATCAGGGACATCCCTGGAAATCAGGGACAGTTGAGAGGTATGGTCCCTATTTGTTCCCCCAATGGTTTATGTCCTGTCCAGTGGATTTGCTCTTAGGGGTTGAGAGGTATGGGCATAAGCTATGCCCATTTTGGAATATTACTTACATCCCAGAGGCAGTCCTAATACAACTGCCAGCCAACACCTGCACACCTAGGCCCATAATTGCATACCCATAGTTCCCCACCTGCCCCTCCTCTACAGCACTCATCCTTACTGTGGGTGCAGGTGGGGTATAAACACACCACTACACACTGCCCACTCTCTGCATGTCAGGACACATGTCGTACATTGTGTCGACCCATGGGTTATCAGGCTTGCACAACCTACTGGTCCATGTAAGTCTACAGCCTGGTTTGATGAATCATTACAGGGACTGACTCCGATGATCAGTAATTTTTGGGTGTCCCACAAGGGACATTGATGTCTTTGTTTCAAGATTAGACCTGGCAGGTCTCTCCCACTGGTAGTATCCTGCCTGTGGTCTGGGAAGCAGTGGTGTGTTTACTTTTATTGTGTGTCTGTATGTCTCACTGGCCTAGCTGGGGGGTTGATGCTACATGTTACACGTTTGTTGATTGGACCCCTCACCCCCATATGCACGGCCTGTGAACATATGTAATTCGTAACTGCTGTATCATATCCTAGCTATATACATGTGTATATTTACAGTCACATATATATATATATATATATATATATATATATATATATATATATATATATATATATATATATATATATATATATATATATACATTACTATATACAGATATATCTGTATATATATATATATATATATATATATATATATATATATATATATATATATCTAACAACATATGGGTCTATGGGTGTCTGCATATGTATATATCTATATGTGGGTATGTATATGTATTCTGTCTCTGTATGTATACCTTTGTACTATGGAGAGGGAGAGGTATATCTCTATGTCCCTATGGGTAGATATACACACACATACCTCTACATATATACATCTACATCTGGTTATTCTGTTCCCTGCCATATAGATTACACTTTGCTGCAGTGGGACTCGTAGTGGGTGTGGCTGCTCATTGGGCGACACATCTGCCCAATGAACACATTTGCTTACATCCCTGGGGCTGTCCATATAGGCCCACATCAGCCAACACCTGCACACCTAGACCCATAACTAGCTACCCATAGTTCCCCCACCAGCACCTTCTCTACAACACCCATGCTTACTCTGGGTCCTGGTCTGGTCTGAACACATCACTATATGCTGTCCACTCTCCACTTCACGGGACACATGTCATACATTGTCTCAACCCATGGGTCATCAGGCTTTCCCACCCTTATATTCCGGGTATGTACACACCCCAGCCAGAATGTTCCGCGTATCACCTTCTTTTGGTCTTATGTCAATTTTTGTGTGTCCTGCAAGGGAAGCTCCTATCTGTGTTCCAAGATTAGATTTCACGGGTGCACTGTGTAAACCCCCCCCCCCCGATTGTATCCTGCCTGTGGTCTGGGGAGCAGGGGACTATTTACATTGTTTGTGGGTTTGTGTGTATGTTTCCCATGTCCGGCTGGCAGGGCGGGTGGACGTTCATGCTACATGTTTCATATTTCTTGCTTGGGCCCCTCACTTCCATTGGCATAGCCTGTGAATATATGTCATTCTTGTGTGCTATTTCCTATCATAGCTGTATATTTGTGTATATCTACGCACACACACACACACACACACACACACACACACACACATATATATATATATATATATATATATATATATATATATATATATATATATATATATATATATATATATATATATATATATATATATATATATATATATATATATATATATATATATATATATATATATGTGTGTGTGTGTGTCTGTATAGCAATGCATAACCCGCGCAAACGCTTTTACACAGGCTTACTGGTGTTTATGTATGCTTAAACCTGCTTACTAGTGCCTTATTCATTATGACACTGACACTTTGCTCCAGTTCACTTTTAATTGTTATTTTGCAGGTTATACAGTGGACAGATGTCGAAATATGTTCATGTACAGATTACCAATGGAAAATGGTATGTGATGCAGTGGGATTCGAAATGGGAATGTCTGTTCGTTAGGCGGTTGCTCTAACCAATACACTATTGCTGTGCTGCTTCATTTGCATATATACCCATATACCCATGACTCCTGGTTCCCCAATCACCCACCCCAATGCTTCACAAACACTGTAGTCATCCATTCTCCAGTTGGATTCACAGTGTATCCACACCACTATACATTGTCCACTCCCTACACCTGTAGACCCATCTCATCAGTTGACTCACTCCACGTATCCTCAGAACTCCCAAACTTTTATTCCACAAACATTGGTAACATGAGCGACCAAAAGGACACTGTTTGCAATTTTTGGGTTGTCTCACATGAGACATGCATGTCTTTATGTTAAGATTAGACTCTATACTTCATTACATTCTTACTCCTGTTAACATGACACTACAATACATTAATAAGTATGACTATGCGATAACGCACACATTACGCATGACAGCCCAATTATGTACATGTTCGGCGTATTTCCTTTACAAATAGACCGGTTTAGTAATTGGCGTTGCCGTAGCAGGCAGATCACAGGAATGATTCCATGTGTGAGAAAGTCCTCACATTTGATTTTTTCAGCACAGCATTAACTTTGGACATTGTACATACTTCTGCGTTTTAGAAGTTTCGTCCCTTCCCTCTTATGCACAACCTATTAGTCTATCTACTGTTGAGGTTTGTAGGGGCACATTCATGTTATTTATGTCTGCAAATGAAATGAATGTGTTACAGAGAATGTACTGCTACATATAGATGTCTGCATGTGTGTATGCATATATACTTATAATGAACTTGCTGACCTCCACAAGGTGGTCCAATTAGAACCAGCCCATCCAACCCTGGCAAGCCTGGATCCATAATTTCATACCCATAGTTCCTCCACTCCACCTGAGTTCAACATACACGCATATCATCCATTGTCCAGTTGCTATCACAGCCATGACACACCTCCACACATTGCCCTCTCCCGAGCATTAGGGGCCCTACACATATGTTGTCCCAACCCATGTATTCTCAGGCTCTCCCACCATTTAGTCCTTGAACATACCTGCCCTTGCTTGTGTAATGGTTGGATGGCCAAACATCATATCAATATTTGGGTAGTTCCACCAGGGACTATCCACTGATTGTAAAGTAGACTTAGCAGATCAACAATGTTACTCCCACTGGTAATATCCTGCCTGTGGTGTGAGTAGCAGTGCTTTGCTCACTCCTGCCCAGCTTGATATGACATGTGCTGACAGCGCTATATAATACTGGGGTTGCTGTTGATTCCCTTCTCATTCCTTTTGTATGCTTTTTTGTTACGTTATTCATTCTTCATATATATATATATATATATATATATATATATATATATATATATATATATATATACATATATAAATCTGTACATACTTATATACATTTCTTATGCTGGGCACTGCTTACACCCACACAAGCGCACTCAGACTTGCTTACTGGTACTTATATATGTTTATTGCTGCTTATTTGTGCTTACACTTGCTTACTAGTGCCTTATTCATTATGACAGTGCCACTTTGATTGCATGACATTTAGTTAAACATCTCATGTGATACTCTTATGTCGGTTTTACAGCAGAACAATATTCATTCCACATGGAAAATTATATGTGCTATTGTTGGGTTCGAAGTGTGAATGCCTGTTTATTAGGCGGATGCTCTAAACACTACACTATTGACGTTTATGTTGATTCCACATGTTTTTTCTCTATTTTAATGATTTTGATGTGTACACTATGCTTTGCGGAGGATAGCGACGCGCAAACACACTGCTCTTTGCTTACAACTTCGATATTGCAGCAATACAAATGTATAATAGGGACACGGGGAATCTAATTGTGAAAGTTCTAGGCATGGGGCTCAACATTCCACTAAGTGCTTGTGTGTTTACTACTTTAATTTTATTTCATTGTTCATGGACACTCTTGTATGCTTAGCATACATTTCGGTATCCAAAGACACTGAATTACTGACTTACTATTAGAGGTGGGCTCTAATAGTAAGCATAGTAGGTTGTGCAACTGTTGGGGCATGTCTACGCCTCCATAGAGCACTTGTGCATGCCCCCTGCACTCGCACACATTTCCTGTGCATGTCGAGGGTGCGGTGGCGTGCTCTCATACATATTCATATGGCGCTGCTGTACCATCTGTAATAAGGACGCTCGGCGCAAGGCTAAAACCGTCCTTGCGCCGAGCTTCTTGAATCCTGGGGAACAAATCTCCTGAAGGTGCTTACAACATCCATTCATAAGTATTTTAATGTGCACCCAACTGACCAGACTGCAAGCCAAATATTGGGGTTTCATGTCATTTTTTTTCTTTATTTGAAGCCTTCTGAAACATCAACCAACTATAGCATATGCAACAAAACTAGATGAGCCACACAATGCATAACTGCGTTTCCTTGTTGTTTTCATGTTCCTTGTGTTTTGCAACTAGAGTCTTTTGTATCAAACATGATTACATAATAGACCCTGTCATTCAAAAAGGTGCACCATGCAGCTGCTCAGGGTCTACCCATGAAAGCAATGTTGCCTGGAACAAAACATGCTCATTCTACATGAATACTAAGTAGGTGAAATGTAGTGCCTTAGAGCATCCAACCCTTCTCAGCTCCAATGCAATAATCGAGAGTGACAGAAAGGTGCACATGTGGCTAACTACATGGATCCTACACTAAGTAGCAATAAGAATATACAGAGGTTGCTAATATATTAGTACCATACTTCCTAACTGAAGTGTCATAATAATATAGGTCTAGGTCACGTACTCTCCAGGTGTCTAGTATATGGTTCTTAATACCAATGAGTACTATAAAGCACAGTAATTCTGCTGAAATACACGGGAAGTCTATCTTAAAAAGTGGCTGAGATCATATAGTCAGGAAGAAAATAGGACAGAGGAGAGTATGAAAGGGAGGAAGAACAAGCAGGAGAAACACAACAAATAGGATAGTAGTAAGATATGCATTCGAATATACAGTATATTTTCTGAGAATAGAAGCCTTTTTATTTACATGAAGGCAACATGTGAGGTATGCTACGCATAAGAAGGCTGGGTATGTCAAGAAGATGTGGGGCAGTGTACGGGGGTAAACAAACAAGCAAACAATCAAACACAAAACAGTGTCGATAACTGGGTTGGTTTCATCTATACAATGATGGAGTAATAAAGGTTGGCCATTAACATACAGAGGGCCAACAAATAGTGATGGGTTTAGTTGAGCCATGCATAAGGTATGGGGCATGAAACACTAAGAATGTGGTCACGCCAATCTGAGATAAGGTGGGATGATGATCACAGTAGGATATTGAGGTGTCCTGAAGGGATACATATACAAAACCATCACCAGGTGATGATCACATCTAGGCATCACCAAATGGAGCCTAGTCCTTTGGTTGTCTAGTGTTTGACCTTGACACTCCACTGAATCTGCAAATTACTACAGGTAGGTCCATATCTTGTCTAGACATTAGTCAATATGACACTTGTCTGTATCCTCCACTGCAACTCCAAACACCTGCTGTAGCTGTGACTGGTCAACAGATAGATAGACAGAAGGTCATGGTTGTGCACATGAGAAGGATCCAAAATAGGTTTTCAAGTCAAATGGTGAGATACTTACACCCCCATCATCACAGCCTCTCATGATTCTCACCAGAGAAAGATGACACTAGTAAGCATGTTTCCTAGGAGGCATGTGTATGTGTAACACCATGATTTACTGTGTTTTACCTGTTTGCCTACACATTTTAGTATCCGCAGAAGTAATTAACAGTTGTTTGGATTATGAAGGGGCTTTACCATTTAGTATCAGCTGACCATCATGGCCTATGCTCTTTCAGGAAGTTTTACCCACCATCATAGCACAATGTAAAAACCCACATACTAGCAAAATGCCATTTGGGAGGGTTTATACGTACCATATCAGCAGGCAAGTATACAGATTTTCCAGCCTCATAGCATCAGGGCAGAACATATAAGTCCTGCGTACGGTGATTATGCTTGCGGGCCGGGGGGGGGGGGTTACAAAAGGAACAGGTATTATTTTATTTATTTTACATTTGTTTACCTGGAAAGTCTGACTGAATATATGTCCATGTTCAGCGGAGGCCCGGGGAGAAAAGCAAACAACATGATGGTCCAAGCACTCAAGTTTCATGGTCTTTGGATGATGGGTAGCAGAGACAGACTAACCATTATGGGAAAAGATGTGGCAGCCTGTTCTGTGGGATATAAACACAGTGGGAAGGTGCAGTCACATAATGAGTCATGTTCTCTGTTGCTTGACTGATGTGTTCAGTTGTGACAAGTAGAAGACTGTAAGGGAGAGGTCCACCACAGGGTGTGGTACACCAGGGTCAGCCATACTAACCTAAGTCAGAGAGTTTCTTGTGTCACTGGTGGAGTGGTTAAAGCAGCACTTATCATCCTTGGGGATGTAAATGTTGGTATTGGCCTGCCCTGTTCCATCTGTATCTTAATGGGCAAGAGACCAGGCTGGTAGTATACAGCAGTGGTTTGTATGTGTAGTAATTTCACTACAGGATCAGATATATGTTTATAGGAACATCAATAAGACAACAGGTTGCCAACACCAGAAAGGTAAGATTGCATAATGAGGAACTGAATATGTTATCAATGTTGAAATGTATCTTAACAAAGTTTTCAGAGTTCTACATAGGAGTCATGAGCAAGGCTTAAAAGGATGTAGCCAGCATCACCTGCAAAACACAATGCAACAATTATTATTTTATTTATTTATTTATTTTTGTTGGGGAATATATTGGCTGTACACGTACTGTGGGTATGTGCTAACATGTATTCTAGACAGCATATCAGCACTTAACAATAAGATTAACTCATTGGAAGTCATCATGCTAGAAACAGGCATACAGTTCCACTGCATGCCAAATGTCAAACTCATGAGAACTAGGGGGGGTGCTACACACACACTCACGCACACACACACACACACACACACACACACACACACACACACACACACACACACACACACAATCTGTGATTCTGTGTACACAGGAAACTACCTGGCAGTTGAGGAAATGATAGAATTTCTTACTAAAATGTCAGTGATGTGGTGGATTGAGGGAGTTTAAAGCCACAGGATTATAGTCTGTGGCAGACAGTACCTCAAGGAAATGGTCACTATTGTATAAACCACTCAGTCATGTGAAGCCATATTTGTTTATTAACATGTAGCAGCATAATATTGAGGAGCTTATTGACTAACTATGAAGTAAAAGCTTGGGATATACCCAGCATGTCCCCACATGGTTGTAAAATGGAGCCTTTACCTAAGATAATCTATATGCCTTGGTGTCCATGGGTCTATAAGTCCATGCAGTCCCTGCAATTCAGCATGTGGGTGAAATACATCAATCAAGTTCATGATGATCACTTCATCCATTCAAGAAAACCAGTATCTGGTCAATAATGAGCCGCGTAAGTCAGGTGCTGCTGATTAATAATTAACAGGTCATGTTCTGCAATGAAGCACATCACAGTCAATAAAGCAGTTAAATATAGTAGTATAGTGCCACTCAATACCAACTGCAGCAAGAACAAACATGCCTGCTAGCTGCTATTCTGATACTTTTCTATGTGCTTATTCTTTATATATATTGCCACTCATTCAAATTGCATGATGTTTTTTCTAATAACTATGAATCACAACATTTTTATGTGCTTTATTTGCATGTTTTTCTGCACTCATTTCTCTGCACATTAGCATTTGCATCTACTTATGAACTCATTTATATGTATTGCTTACTCTGCTGCGTAAATATTTACACATCTGCCCAGATGAGGTCTGTTAATCAGAAACACCCTGTGTGTTGTCAATATCTGCTCAGATCTCTGTTGTGAACTCTTAACAAATTCTAGCTATAGGAAGTACTCAAGGTCCCCATACATAGATGCATCTATTTCTACATTGAGTATACTATGATCTACGTATTCCACTCTGGAATATGAATCTCTATTTTTAAAAAATTACCACTACTCTTCTCTACCTTCCTGCCTCTTTCTGTCACCTGCTTCCTACCTTTTTCTGTTACCTGCTATACGCCTATCAATCTTTAAAAAACACTATTCTTCCCTGTACCTTCCTGTCTCTTTCAGTCACCTGCTTCCTGTCTCTTTCTGTCACCTCCTATTCACCTCTCACTCATTCTGTCCACCTGCTTTACACCCTATAACCATACTCTTCAGCTTGAACCGTACGCATTAATATACCTATTCTCATGTGTTTAACTCAGATATTCTGTATCCTTCTTTCCTGTTCACAGCTGCCTTTCATACACTTTGCCATTTCTACTATTTACTTTCTCCATTGTGATAGTAACTTCCCATATGACATCATCCTATGTACTAACCTATCTCTTTCTTTCTTTCATTCTTTCTCTCTTTCTCTCTCTCTCATAGATTAAGACCTTTGCTTGTAATTAATGAAATACCACTCTTAAACTTGTGTTTTATTTGCAACCTTTTATCCTAATTTCTGTGTATCAACATTATATTTAAATCTGTTTGTATATATTTTGTATGTTAATTTTAATTTTGTGGAGCTTTTCTCCCCGGGCCTCCACTGAAAATGGGCTCTTCTAGGCCCAGTGGATTTTCCCGGTCAACAAATGCAATAAATAAATAAATAAATAAATCTGGAGTTTAGTTATCTTGCATTTCACATACTGCTAAAGATAGTTGTTTTATGTTTAACCTTTCCGTTCCTTCATCGATCTGTTATCCATTTCATCATTTTCTATTGCATTATTTAATTAAATCTTTACTCTTTAAAACTTATTATTTTTGCTGATCTCATAAAATAGCCTGTTGCTGTCTTTCATTTCTTCATCTTCATTTTTACTACCTGATTAGCTTCAGAATTCATAAAAAATATTTTGTAATCGTTCATTTTTCTGGTAAGGCCTGTAAGTTTTAGAAGTACTTCAGCTGCTTCTGGCCTAGTTGTGCTCTGGAATTTGACCTTTCTGTTCCTTGAATTTCTGCTCTTCGGTACTTCTACTTCCTGTGATATTACTCTGCTTTAATTCTGATATTTGGACAACAATATATTCTGATGGAAAGTGGCTAAGATAAATAGCACTTATCTTTCTTAGGCTTGCTAGTACAATTTCACTATCACCATTAGTGACAATTTTGTCCGAAGACAGGCTGGCAGTATCTGTAGTTGCTAGGGCCTATGAATTCATAAGCATTACTTTTGTTAGACTATGTGCATTGTTTCCTGCATTATTTATGAAATCCCACCAAAGTCTAGTTCAATAGTACAAGTGTCTCCATTCTAACAGTAACATGAAAAAGTATCTATGCATTAGTTAGACAAGTCTGCATGCCACCAATTCTCATAAGTGGGGACAAGTACCAATGTCACTTATGTTCTTTTTGACATTCTCCATACTTTATTTTACCCACAGCTTTTTCTTAGTACTGGATCCAGTGTCATTGGAATTTACTCCCTCACACATCATCGCTGACATAGGATTGGTGAAAATCAAATACCATTAGAATTTTCTAATCAAGAGTAGAATTCAACTGTCTTCAATATATCTCATTTATATAAAATGTATTGTTTACCATCTTGTAGTCTGCCTGATGCTTGTCTCTAGAACAACTTATTGCTATTGTATATTTCCCAGTATTTTGCATAGAATAAGAGGAGAAGGGCATGCTACTTGGAAGATGCTACAGAGAGAAAGAGACAGACAGACAGAGAAACTGAAAAAACTATAGTGAGTGAATGATATACACAGTGGGTGAGAGCTTCATTGCTTCAATTACCAAGCTTATGAACTACAGGCCTTTAAGAAACCTGACTAATATTTTCAGGTTCAGCCAGTATACATTTACACACAAAATAAAAACAAAATGAAGAACATATACAATTATAATTCAGCAAAGGAGAGGTATAGCAATATGTACAATTATTAATAAATAACCAATGACTGGGTGTGGGTATGTTGAGGATTTACCCATGTTTGGCATGGTTTGATCATGAGAGTGAGGACTATTACTGCAGGTACACACATATATATATATATATATATATATATATATATATATATGTGTGTGTGTGTACGGGTTCCCTATGAAATCTCGAAATACTGAAATCCCAAATTTCAGTATTTCAAAACTACATAGCCGAAACCTTAAAATCCCGAAAACCCATAACCGCGAAACTCAAAATCCCGAACCTACTCTACACACAGAGCACACACATATACATACACACAACTTCCCCCCACAAGCACACAGACAAACCTAGACCACATATAAGCAGAGGGGCAAGCCTCCCTGCAACCCCCATGTGGGGGGCTTCACGCCCAACCCCCCCTACTTATATATACTAACTCTGAGATCACACAATCAGACACACAGAGGTAACTCACACCCACACATTTAACAGTCCCTCGCACACACACATCACAGTCACAACACACACTGACATACACTAAAGCCACTAAACAACACACTTACACATACATACATACCCAAACTAACACCTACCCATTCACACACCACAACACCAGAAGCGCTAATTCAAAATCTCCTTACTTCGGGATTTTGAATTTCGCGCTTCTGGTGTTTCGGGATTTCAAGGAATTAGTGTTATAATTTCGAAATACTGAAATTCGGGATTTTAGTATTTTGAAATTATGAAGGGAACCCATATGTACATATATATATATATATATATATATATATATATATATATATATATATATATATATATATATATATATATATATATATATATATATATATATATATATATATATATATATATACACACACACACACACACACACACACACACACACACACACACACACACACACACACACACTTAGGGCATCTCTGTGAACTTTGGTATCTTTTATCAAAGTACTGTTGTAGCTCTATTTGTAATCCATAGCATATTTAGTTATCCGGAGCCATGTTTTCACATTTAAGACTAAGAAGTATAGGATAAAAAGAAGTGGCCCTAGTACAAAGTCCTTTTAGGACATCACTTCACTGGCAGCTCCTCAGGATAGATATATAATCCTCACACCCAGACTTTTGTCATTTTACTTAACCAGCATTTTACTCACTTACTTGCATAAGGACTGGAACATAATGCTTTTAATTTTGTCAGTTATTCTCTTATGTGGAATTTCTTTGAATGCCTCTGCAAGGTCAGTAAAAGCAATGTACATTGCCAGCCTTTCATCAAGGGCTGTTATCCTTTAAAGAATGTTATATTATTCAAAAAGAAGCCATTTAGCTGAAACACTGGTATGTCTTTAAGAGGCAATTTGCATATATCCCATGGCTTCCACTAAAGGAGTTTTAAGGTATTACATAGTGACAACTCATGTTTTCAAAGTGCTAGACAATACCCGTAGACTGTACTGATGAGGTAAAACAAACATAAAAACAAGAAGGCTGAAACATGCTTGTTTGCAGTTAGTGGGTTTTGGCTTTACAGACCTGTCAGTACCCATAAAGACTTGAAAAGAAAAAAGTCATGGGCATTCAGAAGCCATTTAGCTGAAACACTTATATGTTCTTAAGGGATTATTTGTATATATCCCATGGGTCTCCAGTACTGGAGTTTTAAGATATCACATAGTGGAGACTTTAGCTTGGCTAGGTCTTTCTTGCAGATTTTACTTAATGGTATGTATTTGTGACATTTTAACACTTTTTCAGGGTGATTAAATAAGCAAGATATCACCTTAAAAATTCTCAGACTGTCTCACATATAGGAAAAATAGGTCTTCTGTGTCACAGATAAGCTGCATTGTAATTTTCTCAATTATGTTATACCGATGACTATCCACAGAGATAGATCGAAAAATTGCTTAGTTATGATTAGATACTCCTTTTCTGAATTGTTACTACTGTAGCCTGTTGCCATATGGAAGAGGTTCATCCTCATACTAATATTTAGTTTAACTAGCATGACTGATAGGGTTTTAAACAGGTTTTTTAAATTCATCATAGGAAACCTCAAAGCATGTTTTCTGGTGCCATGAAATTTGAGTTTTAATGTTATTTGTTACAGTGGTTACTACATATATAGTTGTATGAGGGATGATTCAATTTTTCTGTATAGCAGTTCAACATATGTCCTTACCTGTTGAGACATCTGTGCAAAATCTGTCTGAAAGTGCATTGTCTCTGTTCTGTGGATGAATAATTTTTGTAGTGCCTGTGGTTAATCCTAGATTTACCATTTTTCCTTTTATTCATTCATTCATTTATTTGTGTGCAGTAAATAAAGAACACCTTATTATTTCTTTCATGCTTTGAAATTAAGCTGAGTTCATAGCCATATCTAGAATATTTGACAAGTAAGTAGTTTCAAGACTTTACTCTAGACTTGTTTTCATGAGTAGGGTAATTTTTGATAGTGAAGTACTACCGTTCTTTTTTCTGTTAGATATCTTGTTAATTTTGTGATTGTACCAAAGATTTTTTACTTGAATTTACCCGCATATTTATGCCCTTCAACCATGTTAATATGCTGTCACAATATTCATTGACATTATTCTATGCAGATTTATTTGGGCAATGGAGGCCAGTACCACAGTCTGTTTTCATAAGTACATCATTAATTGCATCACAGTTTCTTGGGGTAAGACTATAAAGTATGAATTATTTGTAATTGGGAAGATTTTACTGTTATGTTAAAGGTGATGGTATAATGATCTGTACTTATTTTGAAGGACAAAGCCATATTGTCTAACGTAATTCTATTCCACTTGAATTTTAAATTATTTGTTCTACCTTTTGTGGGTCTGCAGGATCTGTATAATGGTTTTTCATTCCTGCAACCCAATGACCCATTCATTCTTCCATCAGGGTGACTATCTCCCTGGTTCACTCATTCCTTAGTGGAAGAGAGATCCAGGTGTTAGGGAGTGGACCACTGTACCAGTGCTATGAACTTTCTTATCCTTGTACCACCACAAGTGTTGCCCTCAGAAGGTGCATAGTCTCTGCTTCTCATACACAGCCTCCCAGCCAGTCATCTCACTACTATGTGGTATGGCACAATAGGAACCTTACTGTGGGTGAGATGTGCAGGTGTCATCAGTACATTGAGCTGAGCTGCCTTCCTTCTCACAGGAGGTCATGCTGGTATTGCTTACTCACTGTCACCCATCCCATATCATTCCCTCTAGCACCCAATCTGCTTCTCTGGTGCAGTCATGTATGTATCCCCCAGTTGTAAATATATATATATATATATATATATATATATATATATATATATATATTATTTATTTATTTTGATGTTGAGTAGTTTGCCCTGCCAATGTTTAGTGAGTTACATTCCTGCATAATGATGCGATTTTCATAGATTTTTGTCCAATGAAATTTAGATGGGATATTCTCATGATGTCTAGGAGTCATGGATAATCATAGATAATGTGTGTAGAGCCTTTAATATTATATTAATACCACTAATATTTACCATTGAGCCATGAACTGTTTTCTTGGTTTTTTTTTTTTTTTTTTTTAGATGCTCCTTTAAAAAACTGAGCTGCAACCATCTACTCCATCCATTATGCAACAATGAAAGGAAGTATACACTGGAATTTGTGATATGGATTGTATTCTTTTTAAACTTGGTTTGAATAAAGGGTTGGATAACTCCATCCTCAAAGCAGAGGTAACAGTCAGTTCCAAATGAGATATACTCAGTGTAAGCCTGCCCTGATTCCAAAAGATTTGTATTCAGTCTAAGTGACTTACTTTGGTCTAAGTCTTATCTAGAGACAGACTTACACCAGTGGCCAGATTCCAAAAGACCTGCTCCTAATAAAAGTCATCACTTACACTGAGAGCAAGTCTTTTGGAATTAGGGCCACTGAATCACCAATATTTTGTTGAGATTTCTAGAATTTAGCAAAGTTGCAACTTTAGCCTTTTCTATCTTACATATTTTTCATCTTGTTTTGGAATTTGACCAGTTCTAAAGAAGACACTATGTGGACAGCAGAAAATTTAGTGTTCAATATTTGTATAATGAGAAATGGGAAACAGTGAAGTAGAAATACTTAGATGTGCTGATGTCTTCTGGGGTTGCCCACTTGCTTCTTGTCTGAGATGGAGCATTTTTGGGGCTGAGATACAACATTTTAATTTTTAAAGCTAATATGAAGTTTTTCATTTTTTTTTGCCCAGACAGATTTTTTTTTTATATTTTTTAAAGCTATGCTGGGCCTCCCAGCCATCACTGAGCCCCAGACAGCTGCCTAGGTCACACTGTGCTAGATCAGGCTTTGTACACATCTCAGCCTCACAATTTAATATGGTCATTACCCCAGAAAAAAAGGGTCTCACTCAGAAGGGAATAAATGGGTTAAGGGATTGTCTTTTAGTAACTAATGATTTAAAAATAATAATCAATTATCTTTAATTATTACTAGATGAGTACACAAGAAAAGTGCAGAGCAATGTGTTTGTGTGGCCACATTCAGTTTTTGGTACATTTCTTATATTTTTCTGTTATGATTGTTGCTGGAGAAAGAAGTACAGAAAAATCTAAAACCTGCTTTCTATAGATGTATATGTTATAATGGCCAGAAAAGAGCACTAAAACACCTAGCTATAGGTCAGCAAGAAAGAAAGTTGGTGCGGCTTGTGAACAGTATCTCAGTTTGTACGAGGAAGCTTTCACTGCAAGATGAGTAACTGATTGGAGTTGTAGTAGTTTGTAGAGTTGGGATCCTAGCATTTAATTAAATGTTTGTTTTAGGATTAGCCATTTGGCTTTTTCTAGTGTTAAAATGATGCTTGTGGTGAAGTAAGTTTGTAATGAATTGTTGAATGCTGTTGGAGATTGTATGGGGTGTAGTGGTGTTTTTTCATGGATGTGGAAGTAAAAATGAGTCCATATTCTAGCTGAAAGAGGAGAACTCCTTTGCTGATAGGTGCTCTGGCTGGTTGAGACAGAAAACAAAGGTGAGCTTTTCTGGCATAGAAGAGGTGGAAGTTTATTTTTCTGTAACTTTGTCTATGCAAACATGGAAGTATAAAGAGTAATCAAAGAATAATCCTTGACATTTGAAAGTGAATGATGTTTCCGTGGTATGGTTGTATAAGTCACAGATAGTTAAAGAATCAGGCACTTAGTGAATTTCTTGTGGAGTTCCAAAAAGTTGTAGTACTGGGTGGAAAATAAATAGTTTAGGGTTTATCAGCCTTTAGTGGACCTTATGTATCTCTGACTAGAGTTGGTAATGAATGAATGTTGGAGTGAGAGTGACTTGACTTGACCTTAATTTATTGATTGATTGATTTATTTTTATTTTCATTTTTTTAACCAGGTTAGTGTGTCAGATCTATGATAGTCCCCATTCAGTGGACTTTCAGTGATTTCCTGGGGAGAGTTCCAAAAACAGTTATTGAAATGCATAGTACATAAATAATATAAACAATTGCAAAAGATAGTAAAGAACTAAACAATACATCACCTTAGATAGAGCATCACCTGTAAGGCAACTGTGCCCAGACTACCACCAGGGAGCTGCACTAAAACTGCCTAAATATTCTATACATACAGTTAGCATTCATACTCAGAACTGCGAACACATGTAACTTAGTAATATTTGTTGATTTAAAAATGTATCGTGCAGCATTATATAATATAACATGTCTTTTTTATTTAATACTTGGTGCAGTCTTTTTTCTTTTATACTTGGTCCAGCTGTCTTTCATTATTCCATATTGCTTTTTTTAACTCTCAATAAGTGTAATCATTAATTGAAAATTATGCTTTTGTACTGGAGCTTTAATCCCCAAGCTTCCACTGAAGAAGGGTATTTTTAGGTTGAGTTGGAATAACCTGATAAACAAATGCCAATAAACACCTAAATAAATAATTTCATAGCATGAATCCAACTCTTATTAGTATCACTGAGGCATAGCAGCTTGTGGTTTGAACATTACAGTAGAGTTATTTACTTTATTCTGTACCCACAGGCCAAACCATTGCTGGGATAACACCTGTTTTGTCTGGGACAGGACAGCAAGCAGATATCAGTCCTTGCTCAAAGTTTGCAAATGAAACTACCACACAATTTTACTCATAGTCTTAGGTCACAGTGACATTGTGTGTACCTTCTTGGGTGAGACTATACCCACTGTTTGTGATGAAAGCATAGCCTCCCCCACACGCACCCCAAAGGATGCACAACATGGTGGAGTGCTATTGCTGTCATACAGGACTCCACTGAGACTGACAGTGCTGCCTTCATTAATACTAATCCTGCAGCAAAGGACCAATGCACTGCATCTCATATATGGCTACCACTGCATGGCAGGCTATCAGTGGTGAACAGCACTGACCTTTGTTGCAGCTTACCTCTCATGTGGAGGTGGCTTTTGGACTCAAACAACATATGCAGGGCTGTGATCAAAGCAGAGTCTGCAGCTATACATTCCAAAATGAAAATGATAAGCATTCTGCGTGGCCTCTAGGAGGAGGCAGTCCAGCTCTGCCATGCCTTCTGTGAGACTATGGAGTCTAGAGATAAAGCATTAATCAGCTTTGTGTGATTAGTTATGGCAGAGATACTATACATTACAACCTCTGTGCAACTGTTACGTGCCACCACTGATGTCCTTTACCCCAGTGTTGCCAGGATGCATGTGTGTACCCATGCTGGGCATATCAAACGACCATCAGAGGAAACACAGTTTGCAGCTGCATCTGCCAGAGTTGGAGTAGTGGCATACCTATACCAGTACCTGAGTGGCTAGTTCACAAGGCAACATGAGCAAGGGCTGTTCACATATGTTCCCTAAGTTCGGGGATGTATGTGTCTCAGTGAACAACTGGTCCAACACTGTTCTGTAAAAGTCCTGTCACATAGTCCAAGTTGTTTCTCCAACAATTAACCACAACAACACCCCACTGCATTGACCTGTAGTGACACAATCACACTCTTAATGGAGGCGGTCATCACTGACACCAGTAGTACTGTACCTCTTGTCCATTGCCTCTGCCCCTGTTGTACAATAATTCCCCATCTACTGATAATGCAGGCAGCCTTGTGTCCATGTGTCCCTTGGCACTTATGCAAATGATAACAGCTACGATCCTCAGACCATTCATTTCTATGTGATGTACATGGACATGACTTATGCACAATCATGTGCAACCCAGCATAGCTGTTTGATAACACTGCATGCAGCATTTTGTTCTATGTAACATCACACTTCTGCTGTGTAGATGTTGGGGCCCATATGAACCAGATATTTCCATTTCTCTTGTTCTGTCATATACTGTACACATTTGAGGGGTGCTGTTCAACCACTGCTTGATATCCACTGCTATCCCTGTCTTCATTATTGGATGATGTTCTTATGGCTGCAATAGGTCCTACTGCTGTAGTACTGGTGTTCTCTGGTAATGCTGACTGCTTTGTTTGCTTCAAAATAAATCCTGCTATAGTGTACTCAGCATGCTACTCAAAGCTGTTAGGATGTGCTGGTGAATAATGCAGTGTTTAGGCAGTGTAAGCAATATTTTAGCATACCAAATTCACACTCTGCTAGGTTCCTGGGTTAAGCCTAGGTAGTGTTACACTGATATTTGGCCATGCTTTATGGATTCCTTATGAGCATCATCAACCAACACTTTAGAGGGATAACCTGCATCACCTACGAAATACTAGGGAAATGAGGATGAGAGCTGGAGGATATGAGATTTATGTATATACTCTTTGTGGCTATGGAAATGTGAGTGCAACAGTGTACCTGTCCATACTTACTAGCTGGCCTTGTGGGTTATCACCATACAGGAAGCAGAGACACAGGACATTTAGGATACAGTTGACTTGTATGGTATATGTGGGAACCAAGGGCATTTCAATAGTATTGTGCAGTAGAGCCATTACTAGGAAAGGGTAAAAGGGATGGATGACCCACTCACAAATTGTTGCATGAACGTGATCAGTAGGTCCCAATAATAAGGGAATGCAGAATTCCAGGAGAATATCATGGCTTCAGGAATGAATGCAGATACTGCTGAAGTGATATGTGAGTGGTAACTTGGAACTTGACTATAACAACTACTTGTAGCATTTGTAGCAAGCAACTTGCTAAAGTTTTCTGAACAGTAGAGACTTTTTTATTATTGGTTTTCAGCTTATTTTTCTGTTCTTTAATGTTTTAACTCAGCATTGAGAGCACTGCTAGTTCAGGGCACCAAATGAGCTAATTATGGTTTTGTTGTGCAGAGACATGTATTATTAGTCTGTGGCAGCTGATGGAATGTTATCCCTTCTTAAAGATCTAATAGTTTCCATGAACATCAGGTGTGAGCCTTTATTACAACATGGATGCAATGTATGGTTCTCAATACTTTAGAGAGGGGGATAATATCACAGAAGCTATACGGTAAAAGCTCTCTCTCTTGTCATATCAGAAAAGTAGATGTACTCCTCCATATGTGGAAGCAATCTATTCAGGACTATCTTGAGTATTCTATAAGCTGGTGGCTGAGATATATCCAGTGTGTCCCTGGCATATCTCTGGAAGTTTCCTACAGTTAGTATAGTAAGGTCTGCACATACCTTGGTATCTGTGGGTAAAAGAAGTTGACACGTTTCTCCTCTTCCACTATGTAAGTTATACAGTTCAAACAGCACCCATATGACGCCTCTGACAACATGAAAGTGATCCAGTAGTTCCTGATATGTAAGCTCGATGAATGTTAACCTTGGCTTGTACCACTTTTATTAGTGTATGCAGCCATGTCTTGCAATGGAGGAGCTGCAAGCTGAAGTCAGTAGATCCTGCTGCACTATTTTCACTGCTACTGCTGCATCAAACATTGTTCCTCTTGCAACACTGACACTGTTGGCCTGTTTTTTTTCCTTTGTACTTGGATGCAACTACCTGTACAACTTCATACCTAATAAATATTAGTCGTGATATGCTCTCCTCTATCATTATTTGCATGTCGATACACACTCATTATACTGTGCTTCTTAAATTATATATCATTATGCAGTCATCTGTATACACCTTTTTCTGTGCCTTTTAGATGACTTCCTTAAAGCATGATGTGGTTCTGCGAAGGGAGAATTAGCTATTTACTTGACAAAGAGATGTGACAAAATCAAATTTAGTAATAAATGAGGTTTGGTAACAAACCAATTTATCCAGGGACATCTTCAAAATGGGGTTAGATATATATATATATATATATATATATATATATATATATATATATATATATATATATATATATATATATATATATCTATAGATATATATATATATATATATATATATATATATATATATATATAGATATAGATATATATAGATATAGATAGATAGATATAGATATAGATATATTAGTGGTAGTTAAGAGGGTTGGGGGAGATGAACGAGTTAAATGGAAGGAGGGACAATTGGGAGGAAATGAAGTAAGGGTGGGGAGGGGCTTAGGGAGTTTAGACAAGTGTAGCTGGGTAAGTAATCACATTTTGGTATGAACTTGCTATGGCAAGTCATACGTCTGTGATGACATGTAGGTATGGTGGAATAGGTAGGCCATAGGAGGAGTATTATTAAGGACTTAGAGGAGCCAAAGGGGAACTGGTATAACTTTGAATGCCATCTTGGGGCCGTATTTTGAAAAACGTTGAGGTGAGACCACGAGTGTTTTCTTTTTATTTATTTTTTTTTTTTTGAGCGTCGGGTTTGTGGGTAGCTTAATGGTGGCCAGCCAGTGGGAGTCTCTGTGCAATGGAGACTTTCAAAGGTGAGTGGTAATGTTCTGGGCTGATAGATAAGTCATACACTTTATTTTCCTGTCAAGATGTTTATTGTTATTCAGTCTGTGCAATTCTGGGTTAATTGGCAGCTCTTTGGTTCTTTCTGTTGCTATGATTTGTTGATAGTGAGGGAACAATGATGAGGGCTTTGATGGAGCAGATCAGTGGTGAGTGGCAGGTGAGAGGGGTTGTTTCATGCATAATTGTGCTGGATTTGTAAGAATAGCGGTAATAGGACAGATGTGGCTTGCGGCAGGGGAGACTGCTGAGGAGAGTTCAGTGGGATGGCCGGTTGAGGAGAGCTTTAATTCAGGGGTTTTCATGCTGATGGTTCATTGGTGAAGTACAGGCCTTGAGTCTGTTCATGGGATTGGGTCTGTAGCTCAATTATGATGGCGGTGTCAGTTCGCGGGCTTAGCTGTGGCCGTTAGTAACGTTTGCGCATGCCTAGTGTTTCCCTCAAACATTTAAGTTGCATTCTTACTTAAATCGTGGTAGTTGCTACAATGAGACACTTTTAAGAATCCTCACCCTCAGACTGTACCCTTAATTGAGGCAGCAGTTTCCAGGTTGCAATTTACTATCTGGAAGGAGTGTACCCTTGCCAAAGGTCTGTGCTCTATGTCAAAGTGCGTGCAGCTGGATCATGCTTTATGATGACTGTGAATTATTTACTTACACAGCCCTCCCTGATCTTTCACGGAAGGCATGACAGGCTAAAGTATTTTTGTTTTTACAGGAGTGTTATAAAAAATAAATAAATAAATAAATGTGTTACTGCTTTGGTAGCCTTTCTGACGACGTTGAGGTTTTCGCAGGTATTGGGGGACTGGGAGTGCATATGCACGGTACAGTGGTGACAGCAATTCTGAATTATTACCTGTTGTATAAGTTAGCAGGGGGGAGACATACCTCTCAACTGTACAGATTTTCACAGAATGTTCAGATTTTGCCTCATATTTTGGTCTGTTTTCATAACAATGTGGTTTACTGAATTAGTGGCTAATCAGTAAGGACTGAAGTTAGAAAATAATGACAGACTGTGAGTTCAGACTCCTTACCCTTCAGAAAATTTGTCGTAATGTAAACTGGTTGTTATAGCAATGTTATAAGTTTTGCAGAGCAATACTTGGAGAATTGTCCTTATGTTGGACTGGTGTTCCACTTTTAAATAGGGCTTTGAGCATGCTGTTTACTCTAACAGGTTGAGAGGTATGGTTCAATATAAGATTAAGGCATTGTTGCATTTACTTTGCCTGTGGTTACTGTTTATCACATTATGTAGGCAAGGCTGGAGGGGGAGCTCTGGAGTATTACATATATTTTATAGGCATCCAATGTTACACAGAAAGGCATTGGCTTGGCCAGCGGGCGCAGCTGTGTGAACAGAAGGAGTACTTTTTATAATTCAGTTAGCGTAGCTATTAAACCTTATTCTGTTCTGGTTTTCTTTTGTAACATGCTTTACAAGTCCCTCCCATCAGTATTGCATTGTATCTATCAAAATATAAATGCACTAGAACAAAGGAACAGTACTTAGGATAGCCCTCATCTAGCTTATATTAAATGCAGTGAATAAAGTGCTGACAGCCGTTAGCTGCTGGGTGCTTGTGATGAGGTAATTACAAGCATAATTATTCAAACTACATTGTTTGGGGTATCATAGGTTACATGTCAATCTCCCTTGACGTCTTTTATGAAACATAACACAAGGACAAAATAATTCAGCTTGTTCATTTTGTGGTGGGGGAAGGAAAATTGATTTTCTCAGAATATAGTCTCTGTACGTAGTCCATATTTTGTTGTGAAGTTAAATTATATACTACTGTGTCAAGAGGTGTACCACTGTAATTAATCATTTTATTACAATTACATTGAGTTGAGGTAGGGAAACAGTGACAGACTTGGGAGTTAAAACTCCGGGGGTGGAGTTGGTTGCTGTTTTGTTTGGGGTTGCTTGTGGTATTTGTGAATCCTTGCAGATTGGTGGCAGGAACAATGATAGACAGTCTGACCTAGACTCCTCCGAACACAGCCCCAAACAATTCTGGTCCTCCATAAACTCCATCCTCCACCCAGATAAAGTCAGTACCCCTCCTCCTAACATCTCTCATTCCTCAGAAAATATTGCTACCTCATTCAACACACACTTCACACAAACCATACTATCACTAGCTAAACAACACAACCCCCCTCCCCTCCAACCCACACCTTCAACTACTAATCTCCCCACTGCCTTCTCTTTTTCTCCTGTACCTCCCTCCAACATAAAAAAAAACTCTTAACTAAACTTAAACCCACCAAATTAGCAGCAGACAACCTCCCAAGTGAATACCTACAAATCGCAGCTGATGCTCTGGCCTACCCAGTATCCATCTTGATTAACCAATCTCTGTCAGAAAGTTATGTTCCCACACTGTGGAAAGTATCACATATAATTCCCCTCCACAAAGACGGACCCTTCACAGAACTAACCAATTACCGCCCCATAGCTATTCTCTCTCCAAAATACTAGAGAGATGCATACACTCTCAGGTCTCAGACTACCTACTTACTAACAACCTCCTTTCCAATACTCAGCATGGTTTCCGACCAAACCATAGCACCACCACTGCCTTACTCTCCTTTACTAACACTATCCTTCAGCATAAAAACAATGGCTATCTTTCCTCTGCTACTTTCCTAGACCTATCTAAAGCATTTGACATGGTCCCACACAAACAACTTATCTCTGTCCTCAATAACCTATCCTTCTCACAATCAGTCACCAACTGGTTTCAGAGTTACCTGTCTGACTGCCAACAATCCGTTGTATGTCAGAATGACATATCTCCCCAACTACCTGTCTCCATAGGGGTTCCCCAAAGATCCATCCTTGGACCCCTACTCTTCTCTGTTTTCAGAAATAATCTAGCCTCTGCCACCACACATGGCACACTCATACAATACGCAGATGACTTGACCATCATCTGCTCAGCCCAGTCCCTACCCAAACTGCAAAAAGTCACACAGGAAGCCTTTTCCTCTGTTGAAACTTGGTTATCCGATGCCCAATTAATACTCAACCCAAACAAAACTAAACTACTCATCTTCCAACCCACCAAACGTACTCAAAACAACTCTCACTTTAACATCACAGCAAAAGACAACACCACTATATTCCCAACTGAACACACCAAATTGCTAGGAATGGAAATAGACAATAAACTAAAATTTGACATTCACATATCCATGACCATAAAAAAAGTCCACAAAAAACTTGGAATGTTATACAGAAATAAGCATCTTCTCACCAAAGCAGCAAAGATTTCAATAGCAAATTCCCACCTTATCTCCACCCTACTTTATGCCTCTCCAATATATACCAACCTAAGGCAATGGGATCTAAACAAGCTAGAGACCTGCTACAACAAAATTGCCAAATTCTCCACAGGGGCATCCTACCGTAGTCACCACTATCTCTCACTTGCTGAACTGGGCTGGCTTGAACTCCCTCACCTCCTTCAATGGTATCAACTCTCACTCGCCCACAAACTAGTAAACCATCCACTAAATGTATCATTCCTCCAGAATCTACTCCAACCCTATCACACCACCAGACCACTAAGATCCAGCAACAAAAATCACTTGCAGATCACTAAAGCCAATAACTCTGCTGGTGAAGCACTATTCTCTTGCACCATAGCCAAATTATGGAACTCCCTCCCACTCACAATTACCTCCATACCATCATGCACCCACTTCAAAACTTTACTAAAAGCGCACCTAAAAACATGCTGGCTATGCCCTTGCAACTCCCATTCTAATATCACCCACCCCATCCAACCACTACCTTTCTTTCCACTCCACTAACTACCTTGATTATAGCAAGCTCAGATGCTCATAAGCCTAGTACTTATACAGCAGGAACTTCTTATTTTAACATTTGTTAATGTCTGTTATGTACTTCACAGATAAAGATTCTAGTTGTCTACTGATGTACTATGTTCTTCATCTGTAAATATGTTGTAAGTAATTGCTATGTAAATTGTTAATCGCTATGTAATCCAATGTAACTACTGTCTGTTTATTTTAACTGTGGAGCTTTTCTCCCCGGGCCTCCACTGAAAATGGACCTACGTCCAGTCGGACACTCCCGTTCAACAAATATAAATAAATAAATAAATAAATAATAAATAAATGCTTGCAGAAAACTCATTCGAGACCTGTTGTAGGTAGTGCCTTATTCTCTGGTCTTTGTCTAATGGTTACTGGTGGATTCAACTTAGCAGTCGAGAGGTATGCTTTGGTTGAGATTTTAAGTCAGTAGTGTGCGTACTGGTTCATGGAGTGGCTGGAGTTTATAGAGACCAACATTTTCGTAGGTTAGTAACAGTCACCTCATAGCAAGACATTGTCCCGTTCGATTCTCAGCTAGAGCATCTTCTGTGTGGAGGCATACGTGAATGGGGTGTGCCTTCGTTGAAGGTTGTGCATCAGGGCTGGTAACCCGGTACGTAAAAATCCACTACCAATCATTAGCGGACTGGAGTTCCGCTGTGGCGAGCCCTAACCTGGAAAAGCCGAAAAACATAAACACAAACACATTAACAGTAGTGGATGTTCATTGCTGTGCAAGAGCAGTTACAGATGAGCTGCTTTGCTGTTGATTGCAGAAGTTGGGTGTGGGCTGAGGGAAGGGCATTCCACTCAGCCATTCTGTATGGCATACTTACAGTATGAAGGTTCCAGTGATTGCCTGTGCGGAGTTTCAGAAAGTTCATAATTCAAATCGAGTCAGGCTTTTTCATATAGGCATTATGGTTTCAGTTCAGGGCTGGCAGTAAGATTGGATTCACTGTTACAGTTGGGGGGTCTTGGTAAGGGTATTCTCCCATTTCAGGACATACCCTGAAATTTCTGGACTTCTGCAGAATGATCAGATTTTGCCACATGTCTGCGATTTGCTCCTCATAAGGACTGATGTCATGCTGGTAGATTGCTGTCTTCTCATAAGGATTGGGGAGCGTCCTGGTGGACAACTGTTAGGGTCAGAGGTTGGTTGGACCTGCTTTTCATCAGGATTGTTTTGCTGGCAGAGTGAAGGTATAGTTAGAGGTTGAAGTCACTCTATGACCGACTTTTGGATGTGGAGTTGGGCCTTGGTCCCTCTTTCACTTATACTTTGACTTGATTCCTTTTGCATTCATAAGCGCAGGCATAGTATCCAACTAGGTAAAGTTTGCTGTGGCTATGATGCTATAAGGGAATGTTTCCACTTGGCTCCTATTTTGTTTTTTTTTGTTGTCTATATTTTGTTCTAATCCTTTCACTTCTTTTGCAGAGAATGCAACAGAGAAGGATGGGCCAGTGGCAGTAGAGCCCAAGATGTCTCATAGTGCAGGAAAAGTTGTCCTCCATGGAACAACAGTAATTGGTCGCATATGGGCATGGCAGGATGACCCTGGAATTCATTGGCTTGGTAGGGATGGAGACTACATCTTTGCCTCAGGTTTTGGTCTGTTTCTTAGAAAATTGTTGTTTTGGTGAATGATTGGCGGGTTATTAAGAACTGAGGTTGGAAGATGGCAGACATTTGGGTCTTGGGCTTTATGCCCTTATGAAATTCATGCTTATGGGGGGGTTCAAAACATGGTCTAAGTTGGTAAGAGTAATATTTAAAAAGTTGCCAAGGCTTTAATTTCAGACTTTATACCTTTTCAAAATTCATGGCAATGCAGACCCTGTTTTATCCAGTTCTTAATATGGTAGGAGTTATATGGAGGTATGCTTATTCCCTATGATGGTGGTCTTGTCCACAGTTTTGCTAAGAGGTATAGTTAGGATTTGGTGAGGGGGTAGGTTTACCCCCTGCTTAGTTAATGTGAGCAATACTGGGACTAGTCTGACAGCTGGGACAGTGACTAAAGTTATTGATTCAGTTTATCTTTTACAAAGTTACCCATCCTTAAGTTTCATTGTGGTGGCACAGACTCCTTGGCAGTGCTTAAGGTTAGGGTTTGTGGTTTAGGATTGTGTATAGGATTTACAGCTTTCTTTTCTTTTGCAGATCACGATGAGGTTGCAGACGAGGAAATGCAGAATGGGCATCACTTGGTGGCTTGAAGGAAACAGAGTTCCAAAAGGTGGCATTTTCTGGGAGATTAAGCTGTCCCTCAATTATGCTTTGCTGTTGTCATGTACCAGGTTAAGGTTTGAGAGGGTTTCACTGCCAACAATTGAATTATGCTTGGGTTGGTAGGAGTGTTTTGGTATACACAGGACGTGAGTGTGAGTAGGATATGTGGGAAACTGTGGGCGGGTTTACCCTGAAGGTAGAAAAGATTATGTAAGGCATCATTTGTGGTGTTTATTGCAGATATAGTTTATTCTTGTTAACTTACCTGATGCAGACATAGGTAAGGGAAGGAAACCTTTGAATGGGAAGTTTAGGACAAGCGGCAGAGTAGGGATATGTAGCTGTTGGGTTCTTGAAGCCACATGTTGTTCAGCTGCTGGAATAATTGTCATGAGGCTTACAGAAAAGGTTCAGTGCTTCTCATACTGGTGTCTTTTGGAGTGCTTTGTTGGGATGTCTTTTGAAAAATGGATAGGAAGGTTGATTGGGATTTCTGTGCCTTGGCAAATGAGGTATGTGATCAGTTGGGTGATATAATTTAAAGGGGTTGAGGTTATGGTTAGATGGGAAGATTAGGGTTTATTTCAATTGTTTAATACGCCAGTGGTATGGTTGGTGTGTTTGTGCTGCTAAAATGCCTTGTTGATCATTTTAATGTTTAACTGCTTATCATTGGATAAGGGGTGTGAGGACAGGATTGCTATTAGATCAAATTTTGAAAGGTTTGGGGTAGTTTGAGAAGGAATGGACTTTCATTATTGGTGATGAGGTGATTGGTCGGGACAGGGAGTTCAAGGGTTACAGTTTTTGAAGGTTTATGTTGGGCCGTATTTAGTTTTGGAATGTGTGAGGGTCAACAAAGACTAGGAGATGGTCATTATGTGCTATGTTTGTATTGCATAGTTGGGGGGATTGGCAGGATAGTTCTGGACTTTGATATAGGGCTGCTGTTATGATAATGGTAGGGATTTCCCTTCCATGGTTCCCTGTGCCATTGGGTCTAAGGTTTTGGTGTTGCCTGATTATGAAGTTAATACTGGCAGTTGGAATGAATGAGAAGTTAGTTAATATACAGGAGTTATGCAAAGATATGGTTATTTTAGTATTGGGAAAGGGATCTTTGATTTAACTTTAACTGTTAGTCAATGGCGCCTTTTGGTGTTTATAGGACAGGGCTTTTGAAGGCTGACAGGGATCCAGTTGGGTTTATAGGAGAGGGGTACACCGAATGATGTTTGACTGAATCACCCCTTCCCCCTTGGGTATGGGGTTAGGTGGTTGAAATCCTGGTAGGAGAGAAGGGAAGAGCCTGGTCAGGTGGGTTGTCGGAGAAGAGGGACAGGTTTGCCTTCTTCTGTTCCCTCTTGTGTTTGAATGCTCATTTTGAGGATTTGGGCAGGGAAAGTGAGCAGTTGGAGGATGCTTGCTAAATAAGCAAGTGGAGGTAAGGACACTGTTTATTTGGTTGGAAGGTATTTCAATAAATGGTGTATGAAGTGAGTCAGGGACGCTGCTTCATAAGTAAGTGAGCAAACAGAGGTATGGATGCTACGTACTGGGTCAGGATGCATAAGGTCACATCACCCTGAATTATTTGGTCAGATGGGTAATTCAATAAATGGGATATGAAGCTGACTGGGGCAGGATGAGTAGGTACGCTGTCCTGATTAACATTACAAGGATGTTTATGCTGTGATTAAAATACACTATAATATGTTCAGTTCTAATAAATAAATGCTGTTTATCAAAGTTATGTTATGGAAGTTTAATAAACGTCATCAAATGTCATTCGGTGTAATGTGTTTATTGAAGGGGACCAGGACAAATGAGGTTTGGTAACAAATCAATTTGTCCAGAGACATCTTCAAAAGGGGGTTAGATATATATATTAGTGGGAGTTAAGAGGGTTGGGAGAGATGAAAGGGTTAAATAAAAGGAGGGATTATTGGAAGGAAATGAAGTAAGGGTGGGGAGGGGCTTAGGAAGTTTAGACAAGTGTAGTTGTTTAAGTAATCACATTTTGGCGTGAACTTGTTACCCACTCTCCCTCCCTTTCTTTTAGTGGATTGGTGGGAATTGTGGTTATTTTTATCAGTCAGGGTAAGCAGAGAAGAGGGACAGGCTTGCCCCCTTCTGTTCCCCCTCTTGTGTTTGGATGCTCATTTCAAGGATTTGGGGAAGGAAAGTGAGCAGCTGGAGGATGCTTGCTAAATAAGCAAGCGGAGGTAAGGATGCTGTTTATTTGGTTGGAAGGTACTTCAATAAATTGTGTACGAAGTGAGTCGGAGATGCTGCTTCATAAGTAAGTGAGCAAACAGAGGTATGAATGCTGCTTACTGGGTCAGGATATGTAAGGTCAAGTCATCCTGAATTATTTGGTTGGATGGGTAATTCAATAAATGGGATATGAAGCTGACTGGGGCAGGATGAGTAGGTACGCTGTCCTGATTAACATTACAAGGATATTTATGCTGTGATTAAATGGGATATGAAGCGAACTCTTGGACGCTGCTTCATAAGTAAGGAAAGCAAGCTGAGGTATAGATGCTGCTTACTGGGACTGGATGAGTAGGTATGCTGTCCAGATTAACATTATAAGGATGTTTATGCTGTGATTAAAATCAACTATACTATGTTCAGTTCTAATTAATAAATGTTGGTTATCAATGTTATGTTATGGAAGTTTAATAAAGGTCATCAAATGTCATTTGGTGTGATGTGTTTATTGAAGGGGACCAGGACAAAGTGCTATCTGAAATAAAAAAAACTTCTGTTCTAATAGTATTTTTCTTAACACCATAAATGCTTGTCTGTTATGAGAGATCTTTCAAAATCTTTTGGTTGTAACAATTTTAATCAGATTATTAGTTTTAAATGACAGTAGGATAATCAGTGAAAATTGGAGATGCAAATTGCACTTTTTAGCTGTTTGGTTGAATTTTGCTTGATCTTGAAGGGTTAGTGCAATGGTAGATTTTGTCTTTAACCTGAGGTGCGGAAAACCTGGAACTGATTATATTAATAGTGGGGGTACAGGGAGTGCAGACACATGCACAGGTATATATAATGGTTCCTCTGTCCCCTTCATCAGAAAAGGTTTTAAACAACTCAGCAGTCATGTGACCAAAATTGCATGCAGATGGGCAACCTTTTGTGAAGTCATCTTTAGCCCATTATATTTTCCATGGTGCTAAGCAATCAGTTAATTTTTATTGCACCTATATTTAGTTTGCGAGACCGTATATCAGGAAGCTTTGCTTTTGTTGTGCTCTGTGTACTGCAGCATGGAGAACTGTGTGTGTGTGTGTGTGTGTGTGTGTGTGTGTTTGTGTGAGCATGCAGGTGTGTGTGTATGTAAATGTTCCTGTATCTGTATATACACACACACACACACACACATGTATATATATATATATATATATATATATATATATATATATATATATATATATATATATATATATATATATATATATGTATATATATATATATATATATATATAAAATCACTCATGCATACATGTATGTATAAGTAAGTGAGTGTATGAGTGTGTCTATGCGTATATGCATCCATATTTCCCTAAGTTTCTAACTCAGCTTCATATCCACAATATGCTTTTCATCCACTGTCAAATTTACATATTTGTTTTTTCATTTCAATGCACAGCTTTGTAAGCTTCATATTTCACCCTGTCAGTTTAACTTAATTTCAATTGTACATTTGTCCAAATACCAAAATATCTCCAACCCATGAATAATGCTGACTCCTTGTTGCCATCATTCTAGAGAGGAAAAATCTCTTCTAATTCTTTATTCCTTGTGCAAGTATTATACTGATGTCTTTTTTAAAAAGACTTGACATTTTAATAGAAGCTTTTATATTAGAAAGATGATATATGTTTTACTCAGTCATCAAATTATTGTTTTTATTTAACTTTTTCTTTTCATTTGACAAGTGTCAGCTCCAGGCTGGGCTCATGTATTTCAATACATATTGCTTAAAAACAAATACACTTCTTCATGAAACATAAGTCTAAACTGATTCTACTGTTACACATTTTAGTGCTGTCCTAACCATTACTTCTGTAACTGGCTGTGATTTTAGTATTATTAGTATTATTATTAATACTGAACTGGTTTTCATTGTTATCATGAAGAACCAGTACCTGCAAACCAATAACAGCTAATCAGTCTCAAAGGTGGGGGTGGGGTGGGCAGTTGGTGGGGTGCAGGACATTCTATGAATGTGCCAGTTGTGTATCTAAAGTCTGAAGTAAAACAATTATTACTACTACTATTACTACTGCTACTACTACTGCTATGATTACCACTACTGCTGCTACTATTAATACTGATACTTCTGTTACTACTACTACTACCATCACTACTGCTGTCACTACTACTACTGCTACTATTACTACTACTACTACCACCACTACTGCAGTCACTACTACTACTGCTACTATTACTACTACTACTACCACCACTACTGCAGTCACTACTACTGCTACTATTACTACTACTACTACTACCACCACTACTGCTGTCACTACTACTACTGCTACTATTACTACTACTACTACCACCACTACTGCTGTCACTACTACTACTGCTACTATTACTACTACTACTACCACCACTACTGCAGTCACTACTACTGCTACTATTACTACTACTACTACCACCACTACTGCAGTCACTACTACTACTGCTACTATTACTACTACTACTACCACCACTACTGCTGTCACTACTACTACTGCTACTATTGCTACTACTGCTACTACCACCACTACTGCTGTCACTACTACTACTGCTACTATTACTACTACTACTACCACCACTACTGCAGTCACTACTACTGCTACTATTACTACTACTACTACCACCACTACTGCAGTCACTACTACTGCTACAATTACTAATACTACTACCACCACTACTGCTGTCACTACTACTACTGCTACTATTGCTACTACTGCTACAACCACCACTACTGCTGTCACTACTACTACTGCTACTATTGCTACTACTGCTACTACCACCACTACTGCAGTCACTACTACTGCTACTATTACTACTACTACCACCACTACTGCAGTCACTACTACTACTGCTACTATTACTACTACTACTACCACCACTACTGCTGTCACTACTACTACTGCTACTATTACTACTACTGCTAATAATAATAATAATAATACTAACAAAATAAATGTATAAAACAGTGTTTTTGGCTTAGAGTTCAGCCTTTTACAATGGAGAAGTAGTTTCTTAATTTGAAATCATAATTGTCCCCATTAGAACATTTCTGTTTCCCTTGAGCTGTCCAATTTAGATGACAAAAGAGTCTAAACAGGGTGGCCATGTGTGGAAAGAAGAGAAGTGGTAAAGTAAATGGTGAATTATGGCCTCTGTAAGCAACAAGAAGTCTTCAACAATGGGTAGTGTATAATTAATGCATACTATATCTTAATTTTGATGGCAAGCTAGAAAAGGGATTTTCTGCATAAGAGTTACAAGTTTTTGAAGACAGCACCACATCCTTCATAGACGAATGTGATTATTAAGTGCTTCATATTCTCAAAGTAAAACATATGCAAGAGCAGCATTGTAAGCAGGCCGAGGAGTTACATATGACAAAGTGTAACACTAAGCCACACTTTTCCTTTAGCTACTCTAATTTCCTACATTGACTGATTTTTCACCTGTTGTCTATGTACTTTAAAGCTGACGACCACCTAATATATCTAGCAAGACAAACTATTAGTTTGTTTAGTTCTGCTTAAGTATAGGCATAAGGATACGTACAAGCTTATTTGTAAAAGTTATATGATAGTTATTTAAGTCATATACAGTCCTGGATCAGTGCTATACTGCATTTTCTTATTCAGAATATTTAATTTCTGGCATTGCCAGCACATGCTTACTCATACATAATGACGGTGTTACTTAGAACTGTAAACAATTTAGTTGCTCTGAGCACTACCCTTCTGTATATATTGAAACTTCAGCTGTCAGCATTCAGTGGAAATACTTGTAATTACCCTATTGTTCATACCTACCTGAGGCGAGGTTCAAACTTCAGTCACTGATGCCCTTTTATGCAAGGCTCCTGTTCTGCTGATTCCTTTTACCATTCTTTTCATTGGGCAGTGGCTTGCTGATTACTAACATTCTGTTAGGAAATGCCTTTAAATAGGTTTAAAACCCAGACTATAACACAAGTGACTGGGTTCAACTCATAGCTCAGACACTTGAAGGATCAGGCTGGGAGGATGAGCATGCCCATCCTAAGGGGGGAAGGTGGTTCCCACCTAACTTGTGCCACTGGTCTGATGGCAGGGCCTATGCTAAGCGTAGAGGCCTGTAATGACACAGGAAAATGATGTAAATAAACATAGGTGTGTCTGTCCAAGTCAGTGATGGCTCCTTCTGCTAGTGCATATAGAGATGCATGCATGCATCCATGGACTAAGGGGAATAAGTGGCCTTGCAGTGATATAAGTGCTAACGTCACTGCCAAGGGCACAGTCATGTCACATAAAAGGAAAAAGCTGTTGTTACTGGGATGTTGGTGAAAACATACAACACGTTTATGGCTGTCTGGATGACTGTCCCCACCTAACATTCTATGCTTGGTGGTTGGCAGCCCTAGGAGCAAAAATGACCTCCCCTCCCTAAAAAGAAAGAAATGCCCTTAACTCCCTAGATTTTAATTTTTTATTCATTTATTAACCAGGTAAATATACTAAATATACTTTGCTTTTTTGTGAGAGATTGAGAGCACTGGATAGTAGCATGATTTTTATAGAATCAGACAGCACACAAATCCAGGCTAAGGGAATTAAACACTGGACTACAGGTAAATGCTCATTAGCAGCTCATAGCCTTAATCCTCTGTACCGAATTGCCATACTAGTATTCCATCCATACCTCTCAGCTGTCCAGATTTCATAGAATGTCCAAATTTTGGCCTTAAATTTTTAATCTGTTCCTCATAAAATTTTCAGTTTTCTGGCAAATCACTGAGGATTGAAGTCACTAAATGATGACAGATGTTTGAGTTTCAAACTTTGTATCTCAAAAAATGCACGCTAATGCAAAAGATACAAAACCTGTTATTCTGTAAATTTTCTAAGTCTATGAGGGAAATATTTAAAGTCTGTCACTAGTTTTGGTCCTTTATCTCCCATATTTATTTATTTATTATTTTCATTTGTTGGCCAGGATAATCTGACTGAGCTATCAACCCCTTTTCAAGAGAGTCTTCTAGAGACAAGCTTTGATTATTACAGTATATAAATAAGATGAAAAGCAGAAATATTTGTTGCCTCACAGGAAGAGGTTCTCCTGTTCGATTCTCAGCTGGAGGGCCTTCTGTGTGAAGACTGCATGTCCTCCCCATGGTCGAGTGGCATTCGAAAGGCATGCGTGAATGGGCATGCCTTCGTTGAAGGTTGGGCGTCAAGCTGGCACCTCGGCACCATAAAAAAATCTACTGCCAATCATTAGCGGACCGGAGTTCCCTTGTGGCGACCCCTAACCGGGAAAAGCCGAAAGAAGAAGAACATTTACAAGATAGTACAGTTACAATACCTTGTCACACATAAGCTATGAATTGTGATTCATTCATTTGACTGTTACTGTCTATGAAAATATTTTAGCTCTAAAAGATTAAATTGTACTCACAATTATTTTAAATATAGTATTTGGAAAAAAATTGATTTACTCAAGTTTTGCAACTGACTGACATGTCCCTCTAATCCTTCCTACTGTGTTGAATATCTCACAGTGATCTCCAGTATTCATAAGAGGAGCAGTTCCAACTTCCTTGGATACATCTGCAGCTTCACCACCCAACAGAGAGCTGTACATGGGACTTAGATCATTTTATTTTGTTTGTTAAACAGGGTAGTGCACTGATCATAATGGACTATTCTTAGACATAGCCCAGGTAACATAAATCTAAGTAAGTACAATCAGATTCAGAAAAAATGAAACATATATATATATATATATATATATATATATATATATATATATATATATATCTGTGTGGAGAAAGAGAGAGAGGGAGATGTAAATAGATATAGTAGATATTGAAACTCTTTTGTGCCCAGTCCAAAATCACACAACGGCAGGGGAAAGCGCAATTCCCACTCCCCACTATACTAAGATCTTGCATACACAGAAGCTAGCAATAAGATAAATCAGTCTTTTACTCAGCAAATAAGCTGCAACTCCTCTCTCTCTATATCTATACATGTGCAGACAAACAGATAGCTATAGACACATACACAATGTAAGTTGTCCTATTTGGAGTCATTTTGTTATTTTTGCCTTTTGTTTAGAGAAGTGCAGAACAGCATCCATGGGGGGGGGGGGGTTGCTGTAGCCAGGGGAAGGCCTGATCTATTACCCTACCTAGGCCCCCATTTGACCATGGCCTGTCTTTGATTCCCACACCAGGTAAATGGATTGCTGACACTGCAGTGTAGCATAAGGGGGTTACTGCACTCCTGAGTGCACCCCCATTTAGATGAAAGGTTAAACTGAGGTGCTATCTATCCAAGTCAGTGGTAAATCAGGTGGATGTAAAATATCCCATGTCACATTCCAAAAAGAATAGGGAAAACTTCCCTGACGTCCTGGCCAAATTTCCCTTAGTAGTTTAAATACCACCCTGCGTCTCACCCTAAAAAGAACTAACCCAGGGTTTCCATAATGGTTAATGTGTTTACCTCACAGAGAAGATGTAGGGGGTTTGATCTTCACTACAGAAAATTGGATACACTTAAAATGGCACACAAGGGCATCTAGTCTGGTACTTAACCCTATATATCTGTTTATACTCTCACACCCATATTACTTAAAAATAACTCTACTATTTATTTCTCACATAATGTAAGGCAGAATATAATGTGCAAAACACAAGAGATGATAACATGTTAACAGCATATTGAACAATTTAACTTACTATCCTATGAGTCATCTCTGCATTTCTGATGAGCAATTTTATTGTCATAAATTAGATGTCACAGTGAGATTCACTGCAATGTGTTGTGTTGTGCAAACTGATGAAGAGCCTTTTTGTGGTTTCTCCCCTTTTATGTACTGTGGTGCAACTGTGGAATTAGTATATATAAAATTTAATATGGTTTGAAAGAGAGTCCAGCATATGGATTTTTATGGTTTTTGACTCATTGATTTTGAATTCCATTTTTCAGTGAATGGTTAGTTGAAAAACTGTGCCATGATGGGTCTTAGGTAGACTGAAAATGTGCTTGTAAATTGTTGCACTTTTAGTATAATGTGAGGAAGTATACCATAACATATATTCCTTATGAACATAATATTCTACCATAAACATAACAAACAGTGAATCTGCAGTATAGCTGAGTATGTGGAAAAAAAGACAGTCTGAAAAATCTGTAAAGGATATCATGTACTGTATGTTCAATGCATATTTAGTAAAAAGACATACATTTACATACATGAGCACTAATATTAATATGTGACACATATGTATATACAGATATGTCCACCAAGTGTACTTATTCACACAAAAATGACTGCATGTCACTTTACTGTTCTTATGTATTCAGTTATGCATACACTGGCTTATTAAGGCATACTGCAAAGTCATATCCCACATATGCATACATAAAGCTCTAAGTTATATAAACAAATACATGCATGCAGGGCGGCGCAGTGGTGCAGTGGTTAACATTGTCACCTCACAGCAAGAAGTTCTTTTGCATGTTCTCCCTGTGTTACATTCAAAGACATGCATCTGGAACAGGCTCTGTGGAACCTAGTCAGACTTTCCCGGTCAACAAATGATAAATAAATAAAATGCATTCTCTCTGTATGTGCCAAATGCAAACTAAAGTGTTGCTTTCTAGTTTTAAATTTATTTTTACATTATGTACATTACTACCACCTCCATGGTATGAACAGCCATGCAGGATTACTGTGCATTGCTAAATACATGGACAACTGTATAGTGCAACAACCAGAGTGAACTTTATTATGTTATACAGTGATGATGGTACTGTGCAAATTTCTGTAACCACCTGTATGTGCCCCACAATGCAACTGAAATGCAGTCCAGTATCTACATGCCAGATAAATGACAGATAGTGTATCAGTGGCATTATTTGGATTGAATATATACTCAGAATGGTTCATATAATACATACATGCCTAACAGCACAAGGTCAGCAAATGCACTGCAATACCTGGTCATAGTGGCCCCTACATGCACTCAGTAAAATACAAGGAAAAATCTGAGTTCTCATGTACATCTGAATCCATAGGAAATGTACAAATGCATGTCACTTACATGGCAGCAACAGCATTGTACCACATGTGTAATGATTCAAGAGTAGTGTACTGCTGACTTCTACTGTCACTTGTATGGCAGGCAGTGTACTACAAGGATGATAGTTACATGTTCATAAGCCCAGAATATTCTGCATTAAGTAAAAATGCTTGCTATCTGTAGGGCAGCAAAGGCATTGTATTACAAGGTATAGATATGCAATGCAACAGCAATGTACAACTGATTTCTACTGCCACATGTATATCACATAATGTTCATATTTGCATATTCATGCACCCGCAACACCAGTTTATAAGGCAGCAAGTGCATTACTCTACAAACCAAAAAAGATGCAACTAAAGTGTACTTGGTGGTTGTATTGTCACCAGAATGTTAAGCTGTATGCTACAAGGGAGGTATTTGACTGATAATATACCCATCATGTTTTGCCTACTGTTTACACGATTGCTTACTAACGTTACACAAAGTGCATTATATTTCTAGGTAGACTTACACGTTCAGTGTTTCTTATTCTTACTGTCACCTTTGCAGATATAGTAATCTGCAAAGGTAATTCTTGACTGTTTATGTGAACATAAAGCTATGTATACTATATGTGTTTCCTATCTGCAGTGTGTGTGTGGAATGCTCATTGAAGAACTTTTGCAACAAACTTAAAAATAGCAAAAACTGAGCCAAAAATCTGTAAAACAGTACAAAGTATTCCCACACAGTAGCCGAGGTTGATTGAAAATGTAATAAAAAGTGTCAGATACAAAAGGGCACATATACTGTGTCGGAAACATTTATTACATTTTCAATCGACCTTGGCTACTGTGTGGGACTACTTTGTATTGTTTTACAACCTTGCAACAAGACAAGCCATTTTGCGTGAAAACTATATTAATTATGGAACATAATGTGAAATATAGCAACTAAGTAAATCATGGCAACCCAGAAATGCAGTTTTCAGAATAGTTCAACATCATGTACTTGAAAGACCATAATGGCACATCCTTATATATGACAAGCATCAACAATAAACAAATTCCTTGGCATAGTGACATGAAGCCATATATAAACTATGGTGAAATATGCCTAAGAAAATTCAAAAACAGAGACTAGAACTTGGTTGAGATAATTCAATTTTTATTCAAACATAAATAACAAAAAGGGTAGGGTAAAAACCCTCAAACCTCACAGAAAACCAACCATTTTTTATTGGTTGGTTTTCTGTGGGATTTGAAGGTTTTTACCCTAGCTTTTTTTTATTTATGTTTGACTAAAAATTTAATTATCTCAACCACATTCAAGTGCTGACCTCTGTTTTTGAATTTGCCTGCAATCTATTGGGCCTGTGCACTTGCCATACTTGTGAGGGCGATTTTGGCTTGGAAATGTGCCTAAGACCACATATTCATTGGTTGTGGTATAAACATGTAAGCAGAGAACAAAATGCACCCACCTGCTAATGGATCTCTGAGTGTTCCATAAGTAAATTACTATGACATGATGTGGTAAGCTAGCATATCTTTCAACCTCAACATATATGGTTTGATGACATATCAGAAACTTTACCAGCACATGTTTCAAGTTTACAGACAAACACTCCCAAATCAGTTCACTGATGCATTTACAGTGGTGATTCCATTGGTAAACTGTCAACATACTTATCTATTTGTGTGCCTCATGGTGTGGCTCAGGAAATGAAAATAGACACTCTCTACAATGGACAGTTGTGAGAAAATGCACAGTAGGTCAAAGGTTAGTTGCATTACTGGAGGTATTTGAGAGGTGGAATATCCCCTTTGTCCTGAGGAATACTGGCCTAGGAATATGCTAAGAAGGAAGTCTAGAGGGTCTATCTCTATGTAAGGGAAGTGTGGGAGAAGTGCTCAAACTCAGTTTTGGAATGTTTATTGAATATTCTTCTATTGTATGAATTTACATTCAGACATTTTTAGAAATATCCAACAAACATTATTTGTAGTCGCCTTTCATGACAAATAGTCCACATTACAACTCACATACAGTATGTGCACACATCTATATGTCAAATTTTGAGACAGCATCTGTAGAAATTATGTATGAATTGAATGATTCAAAAACGCCTTACAACAGATGTAAGTCATTGCCAACTTGTACACCACTTGTAAAAATATCTTATAATGCCACATAATGCAAGTATTGGTGGCAAATGGAAATATTATAAACATATATCATCCATGTAAGCATGTAAGCATGTGTGTCTAAAACAGAATTTCCATCTGGTATCAACTATCCATGCCTGCACATGGTGGCTGGCGTAACACATACCTGTGATACCACAATGCTTCTGTCACATTTCTGAAGCTATATTTTAGTTAGTATACAATGTTAGAAGCTTTACAACTCACGGTAACAAAGAATGGACAATGAGATTGGAAATGACATAGACACAGCATAAAATATGTACATCCTGCACAGATGGTATGCAAAAAGCTACTCACAAGAATCTTTAACCATTAATAAACCAATAAGACTGATACACAGATTCTGCCTTTGCAGTTCTGTAATTGTTTATATACATGTGAAAACTGACCCAAGAGTATCTGCTGCTGCAGTTAATTTATACATTGATACTGTGTTGGTCATGTCAGTAGCATAACATGTAAAAAGTCTTTCCATGTGGTACATGCAAAGAGCTATGGAACATGCCAGCTGTCATATCACAATACAGTTGTTAAATGCAGTTTGTACATGTCCATGCAGTGTATACATTATAAATCTGACACACATGTATATTCAAGTGCAGATTGGTGGTGCACACATGAACAGAGTAACATGAATAACATGCACAGTGTGGAACAGAGCAATAAATGTTGAGTGATGTGTAAAGTAGTAGAAGATAGCTGAATGAATAAAAAGGGCATGTAAGATACATGACATCGACCACAATACAAAAAAAAATCATACACATTGAAAGAAACATAAAGTACATAGTATCAAATATTAATATATGACTTGTGTGAAAGAACAAGCCAATAAATCATACTGCAACACTCAGATGATGTATGTAGATGAAAAGGATCATGTACAACAAGAAATACATCAGGCCATTCATTCATGCTAACCACCTCATGCTAACACATGTGTCTGCAATGCACAAATACTGTGCATACAATATGTTTTGTGGTAGGTACTGAAAAATCTAAAGGACATCCATAATGATATGTAATTATAGACAAAACTCATTGCATTATGTACTCTACACATATCTATGCATATGCGCTTCCAAACTACAGCACAGGTTGGCAATGGTTAGTGTTATTTGCTAAACCATGGTATGAAGTACTAATCACCCATTCCACCTTTCAGAGATTAAGCCAGCTATAACAAAATGTCCATTATCTGCCTCACGCATGCAAGAGATATAGGCATGTTCTTGTATGCTGACATAGTAATCATCATTTAAGAGACAGTAAAGATGGCAAAAAACACTAGAAATTCATACCCCCTAGTACCTGCCATCTAAGCAATGTGCATGGCATTTGCATATAGTGCAAAATACATGTATACTTTTCTACTAAAAGTAGCACAACTGGCTGAAGACATTACTTAATACATGTAGGAGGTATCATATGTGGCATGGTATACCATGTTTTGTATGTAATTTGTTTTGTTTGCATGCTTTCCAACATGTAGCATGTTTTGTACCAACATGTCTACACCATACACCCCTACATATGTTCAAGTGTGCACATTGCTGGTGTGTGTTACAGCAGTGGTATGGAATTCACAAGTCCTGTTTTTATGATATAAAATACAATTTCCAGTGTTTTATATCCATCTCTTTAAATTTCTTAAAAATATATCTGTAACAAGGATCTTGAGCAGGAATCTAAGAAACATCAAACTTGGAAAAATCCAAAAAGTTAATTTGAAAATGCACAAAGCTGAAATTAAGCAAAAAACAGTGCTTTTTCACTCCCATACCCACCACATCTCTAAATAGAGTAACTCTAAGATTGTACAGTCTTGTTACAACCACAGTTCTTTGATGAAATAACTACACAGGTTTTGATACAACATAGGAAATGAATGAAAAAAATGACTCTTCTTGTTTTAACCATTGAGTGATATTCACTGTGCATCCCTTGTGACATTTAATAAAAAAATATAAAACTGCAAAGAAAAATAATAAAGCAGCCAAAGGGAAGCATACATAGTCATACCCCACCCAAGTATGCAAGGTTGTGAAAAACAGTTTCTCCAATATGCTAACATAGTAAGAGTGAACCTCAGTGCCAGTTTTCACATTTGTGCAACCTAGTCCCACACAAGCAAATTGTGCATAGATGGAAGTGTATGAGTTGAGCTAAAAAGTGTGCATATAATACTTATGCACATATGTATGTATTGCACATATGTGGAAGTCTAATGAATTGTCATACGTTTACAACTTAGCCAATAAGCATGGTCTTTCACTAATAATGTAGACTTGATATCAAAAAGCTGTACTTACTTTAGCAGAGCTTCACTGGCATGAGACAAACCTACTTTGCCAGCAGGCTTATTCTGTAGGTGTCCATTGATGGACACTAATTTATTTCATTTATAAATGTGGAAAGTGGGTGGATAGAAAAGCTGGAAAAGGAGGAAAGACTAGGCAAGAACAGAGATCTAATGGAGGCAGAAGAGGAGGGTAAGACCAGTACAGTTGGTTCAGGTGTATTTGTGTGTGTGTGTGTGTGTGTGTGTGTGTATGGGGGGGTAATTTATTTGTTTTCTGAGATATGTAAGGGAAATGGGAAAGGATAAAGGGAAGCAAAGAAAGGAGAAGATAAGGGTTAGGAGAAAACACATAAAAAGACAGATAAGATGGCTAGGACTCGGTGATCACACAAAATGCAAGTTTCACAAAGGAAAGAAAAGATAGACGTATAGGAGATGAAAAAAATGTGATAGGGACAAACTGTTGAAATTCACAGGGGGTGAGCATGACACAGTATAAATGGTGCACAGATGATAAGGGTATGGGATCACTGCAACCACCATATTGGTCTGCACTCCATTATTAAATGCTCTGCTTGAGATGCCTGGGTGAATGACTTTGATGTGGGAGGTGTTAGTTCCTGGATGTTCAATGTATGGACCCTGCTGGTCCACCAAGTCTTGCACCTGGTGCAGAACACATTGATATGAACAATATATTTGCTCCAAATCCCTGTTAGTGGTAGCCTCTATCCCAGCCTGCAGCCAGGGCTGCTGTGGGTGGTAGTTGCTAAGACATGTAGACTCATGAAATGCTGATGGGGTATTTCTTCAGTAAGATACTCCAGAAACTAGAGAGTCAAAAGCTGAAACAATAAGACCTGTTGCCAAACAAAGCATATTCACTGTTTGCAAAGTGACAAGAAACAGTGGCCCTTGTTTTTATATAACCTATGTGCTCATTGTGCACTTTTACAGCAAAATGTGACACTGAAGCTCATAAAGTGGAAAAAGCAACCTATTACCATACCTACAGATATCTCCTCATTTAAATGTCATTTTATGTTCCTTTGAATACAACTGTCTCTAAATGTACAGATATCTCCTCATTTAAATGTCAATATGTGTTCACTTGTATACAACTGTCTCTGCAAATTTTCTAGGGATACACACATGCAGAGCATATATCTATAAATTGCCCTTAATTTGCATGTGCTGCAACCTGCAAAACTGCCCACTCTGCATATGCATAACTGACTATGAATACCACCATATGACTATAAGCAGAAATGTTTTGGACTCCTGTACAATAAAGTGATGCAGTAAGTGGTCCTTTTGTGTGTCTTCATTATGAAGAAAAACTTTCCTTTATCTGAACCTGTGATGGCATAAGCTTTGTTATTTAATGAACCTTATAAACAGTGCAATCCTGTTATCTGGTGTCCCCAATTTTGCAAAACATCCCTGATTTACATCATAGTCTTGCTTCTACTCTCAAGAAATGCTATTTTCAGGTAAATCACTGGGGAGTATAGTTAGTCAATAATGCTAGACAATACAGTTTCATGCTTCTTATTTTCAAATAATGCATGTTCATGCGAAGTCTGTTTGAACCAAATTCTTGAGCAAGTTGAAAGGTATGTACTCTCCCTCTTTCTCACTCCCTCTCTTTCACACACACACACACACACACACACACACACACACACACACACACACACACACACACACACACACACACACGCACACACACACACACACACGCACATGCACACACACACACACACACACACACACACACACACACACACACACACACACACACACACACACACACACACACACACACACACACACACACACACACACACACACACACACACACACACACGTGTGTGTGTGTGTGTGTGTGTGTGTGTGTGTGTGTGCACCCGCGTATCTTTTCATGTTTGTATATGAACATATGCATCTGCCTATGTGAGTGTGTGTGTGTGTGTGTGTGTGTGTGTGTGTGTGTTTGCTCTGTGCATATTCTCTTTACTTGTTTGATATGTTGCTGTATACAGCTAGCTGTCACACAAAAGACTCTTGTGTTTGATGTTGTTTTCACAAGTCCCGGCATTCCATATTTTTTATCTTTTTTTGCAACTGTCTTCAATGTCTGATATGCCATGTTATCTTGCTTCACACAAAATTGAATATGGAACATAGGAATTCTAGACCCTGGGCAGCATACCCATTTGGCACCTATCCAACCAACTTTTAAAACACAAAGGTTTGACAGTTTACAAGGTGTCAATTAAAACTGTTATCACTGATAGAGAGCATGTAAACTATGTCCGTATCTGTGCTTTTTAAAGTGTTTGCCTCAAAAACAGGGCAATTTGACTAATAGTTTACAAGCTCTTTATTAAGTAATTATGATTGAGATTGCAGTGCTTTAGCTCGTCACATTAATGCTAGTGGATTAATCTAACAGAGATGTCTATGCAGTATGCAGTGACTATTTCAGCATGTTGCATTGTCTGTTTGTGATTTTCATGCTGTGTGATTTGTAGTGGTGGTTATGCATTCTGGCTATCATCTTTCTTCAATGCATTGTTGTGATGTTTCGCACCTGGTGTTGCTTGACCAAGTTGCATTTTTGGGACCTTGGCTTGTATCTGTGCTTTAAGCAGCATGTTGTGCAGTATGCTACACACTGAGTACATAACTTTCCTAGGTGTGTACTACACTAAACCTATGTAGACTCCAGATGCCAAAAACACTGTCTGAGCAAACCATATACTTCCCCTGTAGTGTTCTTGTTCTGTGCATGGTGACGGCATGTGTCTTTTCCATTATTGTTTGTGGATGTCTTATGCTATCAGCCAAAACTACAGAAAAGACCCAGCAAAGCTAGAGCCTTCACTGTGTAATAATACGCTATAGAGACAACCAATGGAGCATATGAAAATGAACTCCTTAATGACATTTCAGAATTTCAACTACATGACTTGTAAATACCCACGACCTTCTATCTTCAAGCCTTTAATAAATAGTACATTCATGCCAATAAAGCCACAGCCCACCATTATTGCAGGACATAACAACCACCTCTGTCAATTACTTTTCAGCAAATTATGTTTCCCTCTCTGCTGCTGTGCCCTTTATTTGTTATTCATTGGTTTTGATGTACTCCTGCCAGGGGTTGACTACGTAAATTGCCATGAATGCATGGCAGAGGCCAATAGTGTGCAGGGAGTATATATCGTGTGCACTGTTATTGTGCTAGACACTAAGGTTTATGATCCTGCTATTTTAAGTCATTACTAACTAACAGTTAATGCAGGAGTGACCCATGTATTTTATATACTTCTCATCAAGGCCTATATATGTTCCGTCAATGGTCCAGCAGTGAATGCGTACCAACAACTTTATGAAAGGTCTCTAGGGTAAAATGATACCCTTGATGTGTCTCTTGGAATCTAGTATACTCTCTCCATGATTCAATGGGATAATCAGTAATGTGTTGAATTTTCTGGATGCCAAATTATGGGATATTTGCAGTGTCATTCTGTATAAAACCATTTTTGAGTCATTATTACTTTGTACTTTTTCCTTTATTTCTGTTTGTATATAAGTTTTTTCTGCTTTTGCTGATATTTTTAGTTTAATAGTTTATTATTGGTCATCATCATCTTCTTTTGGCTGTTCCCGTTAGGGGTCGCCACAGCAGATCTTCTGTTTCCATTTCTTCCTGTCCTCTGCATCATGCTCTTTCACACCAAACGCCTGCATGTCCTCTCTCACCACATCCATAAACCTTATCTTAGGCCTTCCTCTTTTCCTCTTACCTGGCAGCTCCATCCTTAGCATCCTTTTCCCAATATACCCAGTATCCCTCCTCAGCACATGTCCAAACCAACACAATCTTGCCTCTCTTGCTTTGTCTTCAAACTGTCCAACCTGAGCTGACCCTCTAATGTACTGATTCCTAATCCTGTCCATCCTAGTCACACCCAGTGCAAATCTTAACATCTTTAACTCTGCCACATCCAGCTCTGACTCCTGCCTTTTCGTCAATGCCACCGCCTCCAACCCATATAACATAGCTGGTCTCAATACCCTCTTGCAGACCTGCCCTTTCACTCTTTCTGGTACCCGTCTGTCACAAATCACTCCTGACACTCTTCTCCACCCATTCCACCCTGCCTGTACTCTCTTCTTCACCTCTCTTCCACACTCACCATTACTCTGAACTGTTGATCCCAAGTACTTAAACTCATCCACCTTTACCAACTCTACTCCCTGCATCCTCACCATTCCTCTACCCTCCCTCACATTTACACACATATATTCTGTTTTAGCCCTGCTGACCTTCATTCCTCTCCTCTCTAAAGCATATCTCCACCTCTCCCGGGTCTCCTCAACCTGGTCCCTACTGTCACTACATATCACAATGTCATCTGCAAACATCATAGTCCACGGGGCCTCCGGTCTGATCTCATCTTTCAAGCTGTCCATCACTACTGCAAATAAGAAAGGGCTCAGAGCTGATCCTTGATGTAATCCCACCTCCACCTTAAACTTATCTGTCACTCCCACTGCAGTCCTCACCAATGTCAGACTACCCTCGTACATATCCTGCACCACTCTTACATACTTCTCTGCCACTCCCGACTTCCTCATACAATACCACAACTCCTCTCTAGGCACCCTGTTATATGCTTTCTCTAAGTCCACAAAGACACAATGCAACTCCTTCTGACCTTCTCTGTATTTCTCCAACAACACTCTCAGAGCAAATATTGCATCTGTAGTGCTCTTTCCTGGCATGAAACCATACTGCTGATCACTAATCATCACCTCCCTTCTTAACCTAGCTTCCACTACTCTTTCCCATAACGTCAAGCTGTGACTGATCATTTGTATCCCTCTGTAGTTACTGCAGCTCTGCACATCATCCTTATTCTTAAAGATAGGTACCAAAACACTTTTTCTCCACTCCTCAGGCATCCTCTGACTTTCCAAAATTTCATTAAACAATTTGGTTAAAAATTCCACTGCCATTTCACCTAAGCACCTCCATGCTTCCACTAGTATGTCATCTGGGCCAACAGCCTTTCCATTCTTCATCCTCTTCATAGCTGACCTTACTTCCTCCTTGCTAATCTGTTTCACTTCCTGATTCACTATCTCCACATCATCCAACCTTCTCTCCCTCTCATTCTCTTCATTCATCAGCCCTTCAAAGTACTCTTTCCATCTACTCAACACACTCTCCTCACTTGTGAGTACGTTTCCCTCGCTATCCTTTATCACCCTTACCTGCTGCACATCTTTCCCAGCTCTGTCCCTCTATCTAGCCAATCAATACAGGTCCTTTTTTCCCTCTTTAGTGTCCAATCTCTCATACAACTCTCCATATGCCTTATCCTTAGCCTTCGCCACCTGTCTCTTTGCCATGCGTCTCATCTCCTTATACTCATGTCTACTTTCTTCATCTCTTTGGCATAGTTTATTATTGGTAAAAGTACATAATTCCTGTCTGTTTTTACACTGTACGTTGTTTTTACATATCTGTCTTTCTAGGGGTTCTTGATTTGTTCATTCAGTTCCCTTTTCTGTACACTCCATACAGTGATACTTCTTGTTTTAGTTGTTTTATAATTTTCACTATTTGAAGTTTCCATGGCAGCATTCTGCTTGTTCGCTTTCTTTCCCTTGTTACTCTTCATTTTTAGTGATGACATGTTATCCATTATAATTAGCTGCACAATAGTATATCCTACTTATTTCTGTTTCATCACATTCCTTTCTGTTAATAGTCATGATTACTGTGTTCATCTGTTTTGTCAGTCTTCTAATGAATTGGGTCTTATCTGCATTCTAAAATATGTTACTTTTGTCTATCTTAGTAGGTCTAATCATCTCTATTAATTCAAGTAGGTCTCTCCTTCGACCATTTTCTTCTGAACTGAGAACATTTTTTCTCTCTGTTTCCTCTGAGTCTTCTAAAGAATGTTTCAGAACATCATCCTGTGCCAAATCCTCTTTAAATGCATTCTGCTTCATCTGTTGCTGTTCCATATCTGGACCCACTGGCATATTATGACATTACCTGTGTCAGTATTGCCTCTGTTTCCTGTTCCATCCCTTGCAGTACAACTTCAACTGAACTTTTGTACAGGTCTCATAGAGAAGGCTCCAGAAAATCACCCTGTAACAAATCGTCTTCAGATGCATCCCAATCTAGCTGATGCTCTTTCATCTAGGGATCCATTGTTCCATCCCATTGTGACATTGCCTGCATTGGAGTACCACATTAAACTATTCACTTTGCAGATAACCCTTCACTATACTTCTCAACCTCTTAAAGCAAAAAAAATCTAGGCAAAGCTATAAATAATGACAGAAAGGCCCAAAAATAGGTACAATGTTTAAATATTGCTCTTGCAAACCTAGAAAATTGATAGAATAACAGGTTTTGCATTAACATAAATTTTCTGAAAGGTATGAGGTCTGAAACTCAATTGTTTGTCACTATTTTCTGACTTCATTTTTTTAATAATTTGCCACTGATTTGCTAGAAAACCACAATTTTATGAAAAATGGTCCAGAAATATGAGTAAAGATTTTGACATTCTGCTAAAATCTGTACAGTTAAGAGGTATGCCCTTTACTTCAGTTTCTGTGTATTTAACTTCTACTGCACTAATCTTCTTTTCTATATTCCCCTTCATCATTTTTACATTGTGAAATTTTCCATATCAGGGTGTTTTTGATGTATTTCTCTCCAGATATCTCTGCAGCTTCATTGATATATTTCTCTCCAGATATCTCTGGAGCTTCATTTTTTTTTGTATTGATTAGTTTGGCTTTCTCCTTGGCATATATATTGCACCATTTTGGATCTCATTTTTTTCTCAGGTCTGAGTTTCTGTTTTATATCTTTCAAAAATATCTTTTCTTGTTCTTTATATTTTCTCACTTCCTTTGTTGTTTTTTTTCCAGGTGGTCAAATGTTTTCTAATCTTTTTTCACCTACCTTTCTCCATGATATATAGTTCAGTATTGTCTTGGGGAAATTTTGTAAAAACATGATCTATGACATGAAGGTACTATTCAAGACATAAGGATGAATTCAGTTCCAACAATACACTGATATGGCTCTTCTTTTCATGCTGACTTCATCTGCCTATTCACTATATTGATTACTTTAGAGCATGGTATGTGGTAAGTAAATCTAAGGACAGTAGCAACTCAGAAGCAAGTATCATGGAGTTTAGAATGGTGGATTTTTGAAGGCACATTAAAATAGGGTCAGATTCATTAATGTCTGCATGATACAGTTACACCATCTGCGCATAGCTCTGTGGCACACACATAGTAGCACACTGTTTTGGATTCAGTACACCATGGCATGCTAATTACAGCATAAGCAGCTGAATTGTATGCTAATCAACCAATCCAAGATGTAGGAGCTATGCAACAAACTATAAAGCAACTATATAGACTCAGTGCTGGTTTCCCCTGTGAAATCCAAACCTATTAGATTATAGCCATGGAAGGTAGTCAACACAAAAAGAATGTTAGGGGCTGCTGTTGTTTTAATTTATGTGTATTTTCAAAAGGCTGAAGTCTCTGCTGCTGCTGCTAATAGACCAAGGCCAAAAAGGAGAAGGGGTTTCAGACCCCATTTAACTTATCGCAATCTGCATGACATGGAAATTGTAGAGAGCTACAGGGTGGATAGTCACACACTACAGGAACTCTGCAAACTCTGTCATCCTCAACTCAGACCAAGGGCAAATTGAGGCAAACCCATACCAGTGGAGACAAAGGTATGTGTAGCACTTAAACTTTTAACTATAAGAAACTTTCAGAGACTAACAGGGGACATGCTGGGGGTGTCACATGCATCAGCATCAAGGATCATCCATCAATTCCTGAATGTTATGCTACAGCATGCCAGTGACCACATATATTTTCCCTGTACTCCTGAGGACCAAAAATAGCAAGAGGTCTATCCTGTAACACATTACCCTGAAGTACTGGGTGCTATAGACTGCACAAATATAGAAATTAAGGCACCACCCAGGGAACAGGGAAGGCTCTACATTAATGGAAAAGGCTTGCACTCTATTAACTGCCAGGTCATGTGTAATGCCAAGGGAATCATCTTGAAATGTGCACTGGCAACCCAGGCAGTTACTGTGGCTGACATATCTGGCACACCTCCAATTGTATCAGATATTCACTAGGGGTGATTCCTCACAGGATCATTTACTGGGGATGCAGGTTATGCACTGGAACCATGGGAGATGACACCCATCAGAAATGCACATGCACCTGCTGAAGAACACCATAATGAGGCACATGCTCAAACCAGAAATATCATGGAGCATGTCTTTGGGCTGCTGAAGTCAAGGTTCCAGTGCCTAGATACATCTGGGGGAGCACTTCATTACAATCCATGTACATGTAATATTCACTGTATGTGCCATGCTACCCAAAACCATTCCGAGAAAACAGCTTCAGCAGGATCAACAAGGGAAGGGGTACACATTCCACCACCAAGGTCACCATAGTCACACCAAGGTGAGGAGTCAGAGGGTAAACAGGCAGCTGCTGTAAGTGTAGGCAGATGTAGGCATGCTCAATATACCCTCACATTGGCTAAGAGGCAATGTATAACACTTACTCTCCATCAAAGGGGCTAAAACCGTCCTCCCATGGACATAAATATAGTAACATTGATGCCAGGCAATGCTCACAACTTTTATCTACCTATGTAATGGCTGTGTACTCCTAACATCAGACAGAATCAGCCTTGAAGTAAAACTGTCGCAACTGCTAGATGTACAAGGTAAGTGTTGTACCTGGAGTGTATTGTTTAATAATATGCATGTTTTACTTGATAATGTAAGCAAATAAAAGGTGGGTGATTTGTACAGAAATGACTCTAACATGTAACAGCAGAGACTTTGTGATTTACATGTGTCCATTACAAATTAGGAAACCTCAAGCATCAAAGATTCACACAGTCATACCTCTCAAAAGTACTGATGGTCACTGAATGTCCTCAGTTTAGCAACATACATTTGTACTGGGAAATCATTAAAGAGAGAAGTTAGAAAGTAATGAGACTCATTTCAGTTTCAGACTTCACAACTCTCACAAGATCTTTAAAATTACTGATGCAAAAAATGTTTGATTCTATCAGCTAACTTTCAAAGACAAATATATGTCAAAGGTACAATTATCAAATCAACATCACAAATGCAGATATACTAAGCACTAAGTCAGCTATGCACCCTGAGCATTCTATCCCTGAATCCAAAAGATACAAAACAGGGATATGGCACAGTTATCATCACTTGCACAGAAAGTTGTGGGGGAGGGCAAGAAGCCTAGGCTGACATGAAAGATTTGTGAGTGTGTTTGAGTAAGAAAGAGAAGCAGGCAGACATTTGGATAAAGTAACAAATGGCCAGTGAGACAAAATGAGCTTTAACCTTCAAAGCTGACCCATATAACTGGTTTGTGTGTGTGTGTGTGTGTGTGTGTGTGTGTGTGTGTGTGTGTGTGTGTGTGTGTGTGTGTGTGTGTGTGTGTGTGTGTGTGTGTGTCTGTATGGGCCCTCCAGGTTAAATTGGTGTGAGAGTGTCTGCATTAACACAGCCAAGCTCTGTGCTTGCCATGTGTCTTGGTATCTTGGACAGGTGTGAACAGTGCATGGTAGAGGTGGCAGTTCATCATTGTTGGACCTAACTACAAGAACTGGCTCAGCCAGGAGTCACACTGGCACTTCCATGCTCATGGTCTGATGCACTGCTGCTGGCTGAATGTGAATGATGTCTGCTGAATGAGCTCCCCTCATGAGAATGCCCAGGACCACGACCCAATGGCCTGCCACGTCTGGGTGTGGACATCTCAATCACTGACAGAGCAGTGGAAGTAGTGCTACTATGGGAGTGTGATCAGGCATGGCCAAGTTGGCTAACAGCAGATGATGTAGCTAACCTACACCCATGTGGATGTTGTCCCCCTCCCAGCAGATGTTCCATCACAGACACTGCCTGTTCCAACATGTCATTATCCGATCCATGAATCAGCAACACAGTGGAGGCAGTCATACATGTCATCCAGTGCCACATCTACAACCTTAAGCATTTCTCTGGAGAACATATGGGAATATACCTGTGCCTCCATGATGGCCCTAAACATACATCGAGTGGCACGGGAAGACATACCTGGATCAAGTGGAGGATGCACATCAGGCCACCTCCGAGCACCCCTAACAACCCTCCAGTGTGGTAACTTGCCCACACTTTGGCTATGTCCAGAATCAACAGGCACTGAAGCCGCAATAACCACACTTCTCTGTTAAAGTGTCTCAATCAACTTTAACCTATCCAATATCTGAGAGCTCACTGGAATAGGTTGGCATAGGCCTACTGGCTGTGTCCAATGGAATTACAGAGGATGGCTGAATGTCAACCTCAGTATCAGATTCAAACTCTGCACCCCCCGACTGTGCCTCTGTTTGGCAAACATCATCAACACAGTCTGCCGATACTG